>NW_026517039.1:600000-847323 GCF_026229845.1 Diaporthe amygdali
GTTGGGGTCCAGACCTTGCCCAACCAGTTGATAGCATGAAATCCCATAACAGGTGTCCAGTGCTTATCAGAGGGCAATTTCGTCGGTACTTCATCTTTTTCTCCCGTACGTAATTTAAAAGTCCCTGCACAGATATTAGCAAGATAGCTGGTGCGAACCTGAGGATATAGATTAGCTGGAAGAGCTCACCTTTCTTTTGAGAGCCTCCTAGAGGGCCATTAATCTTCTTTCTTGATGTGGCTGCCAATATATAGTCAGAGAGACCATGAGCAACAGTGACGGCAACAAGCTTCCTTGACCCATTTTGGTCTGGAATTTCAACAACACCACCGATCCTGCAAACTTGAGCAAGTTCCCGGGATCCACCCTTTTCAACCACGACAAAACACAATAAACCGCAAGAGGAACGTCTTGGTCGACTTATGTCTATGGGGTCTTCGAGGCTCAGGAAGAATTTGTAGCCATGAGTGGGTAAGTCAAATCCCGCTCCCATGTTGAGCGTCTCCGGCATATGTGTGACATCAGCCATGGTCCAAGATAGACCGCCACGTCCAGCCTGTATCTTGGACCCGAGATTCAAATTCTGTGGGATTGTAGATGGGAATTTCGCGACGATGTCCTTCACAACCTCTACAACTTCTGGCCTGCATATGACCCACCCCCTGGGCTGCAGCCTGACCTGACGACTATCCCCCTGCCCTAAGAGACGGATGTCCGTGACAACGGTTCTGACGTTTAACTCATCTTGATAGTCGAGGTTGTGGTCCTGTATGAAGTGCTCGATAGCTGTTTCAATTTCCTGCAAATGTGGGTGCTTCAGACTCTGGGCCAGAGACCGTTTCTTTCTGGCAAGGCGGTGTTCATGATTGCAACCCGGCGGTGGTGGCCGGTGGGTTGTGATGTCTCTCTTGCCAATGAAGAATTTTCTCAAGCCGAAATGTGTTTTCCTAAGGCCTAAATCGAGCACTGGCTCGATTAGGTCCTTCTCGACGGGGTTGCTGAGCTGGATAATAATACCGTTTGAGCACGAAGCGTTCCTAGCCATGTCGATAATGCCGTCTTTGAAAGGGGATAAAATCAAGTGTGGAATGGATCTGATTGTCCAAAGAATGAGGCGGCTTTCTTTTTAGAAGATTTGCTCCAGATAGCAGCAACAGCAAAGCGAGAACAGGGGATGTGATCAATCTTCAGCCTCAAGCCACAAAAATGTGTCACGCGCTAGGGGAAGTGGAAAAAAGATGTCATTCGTCAGGCTTTTCTGGCTAGACTTGCCAGCGCCAGTTTGCCCTTCAGCTGTATATTGGCGCTTTTATTTCAGCTGCTACGCTATCGAAATGCGTGCATATCTTCAGCGAGTGGGACTACAGCTCTTGACCAGGGTACTTGAACGGTACTGTTCCCGTGGAAAATTTCTCATGCCTGTTCTCGATTTGCGTCGTTCCGTTGGGCTCATTATAGTTGTACTTGCTATGAAATGGCAGTGAATCCTCAACGAGAGGCGGAAATTCGTCAGATATGGCCCGACATAGAAAACATCAACAATGATGAATACCGCCATTGGCTTTCATACCTTGATCTTCTATCTTCAGCAATTTTTGAATGGTCTCGGGATAGGAATCCGCCCAGGGCTCTGTTCGAGTGCGCCACAGCAAGTCTTGATGTGACGCTCGACATAGTCGGCCAACTGCGAGACTTGACAGCGCAGCGATGGGGGCCCCATCCGAGGACTGACAACGTGGAAAATATGACGAGGGCGGAGATCGTTGAGAAGATCCAGACACAGAATCTGCTAGGTCTTGGTCGTCAGGCGGAAAATTCGATCCTAAACGCTCTCTGCCTTGCAATCAGCCTATGGACAACAGTCGAAATCGGTGTCTACGAAGAGAGTGGCCTCTCTGGAACCAAGAAGGTCAATTCATGGGCTCCGAACATGACCTTGACCCAGCTTCTGAGCAACGCCTTCCCGAAGACGCCACCACCATTGTCCCTCAACGTTCAATCCATGATACTTCACCCGAAACTGACTATGGAATACCTTTGCACCTTCCACTCGTTCGACTGGCTGTTCACACACGATCTCTCCGAGCACTTGGATATCAGATGGGCTGGTTCTCAAAACAACCGCAAACCAATCCTCATGATTTACAGGCACAAAGTCTTCCTCCGTAACGAGATAGCTGAGAACCTCCGCGGCACTCGACGCTCCAAGCTCCCCATGGACCTCGTCGAAGAAGCTCTGGACACGCTCAACCTCCTCTTCCCCTATAACGATCACCGCACTCGCCGGCTCCTTCGAGCAAAGAACCAAGAGGCTGTCTTCTACGACCTCGCCTGGTGCGGGCGCGGCCGCTCGCTCGACCTGCGGCGCTACGTCTACTGGGGCGAACGCATCGCGCAATTGTCTGAAATCAGCAAGGGCGAGCTGCTGGGCTTTTCACAGCTGCTGCCGGACCGTGATGGGCGCAATTTGATGCAAACGGTGAACTTCTGGACCGCAGCCGGTGTTGCGGTATTCACGATCTTTAGTCTTGTGTTTGGCGGGCTATCAATTGCGTTTGCGAAGTGGTCATATGATGTCTCACGGATTGCGTATGAGCTTGCGTTGGCGCAGGCCTGTGCAGCAGCAGATGCTGAGACTCAGCTGCCTCGGTTCTGCCATGGTAATGTGTCCGTGACTGGGTAAGAGTGCGTTGGGGTAGTTCAGGGACAAGGATGTCTGTCAGTCTATCAACAGAGTGAACTAATCACCTCTTAACGATCAAATAACGTAGACGAGAAAGAAGTCCGAGAGAGTTCTTACGGGATCATCTTACAGATGCCTATGGATACCCCATATAGCATACTCCACTGCGGAATAAGTGCTGAATGCTACAAGATAACCTGTGCGACACCTGAATTCGAGTACTGAGGCTAAGGTCCTTTGTGAGGATGCCCATTGGATTTGACTTCAACCACCGTTTTCCCGCTCACAATGTCCTGAATTCATGCATGTGTGGAAGCCTTGGTGGATAGGAAAGGAGGTAGAGTCCATCTCAGCATTGCCAGAACTAAAAAGGCCGTCTGTATGTGCGTGATGGTTTGGTCATGAAGCCCCACTAGCGATCCTCACTTCCCCGCAAAATGCCAAGTAACACCACATGCGGCCTATGGTTATTTATCCGTCCAGTGAACGATCGCGAGCTCCGTCGTACTGGGTTCAAACATCCAATTCCGACGATAGACACGTAGCAGTGAGGAGATTCAACGGGCTATCTCAAATGCGAGGTTCTCGCCCTTGTCCCAAGTCTCGCCGGTACAGTGACCGACTTCCAATCATGTCGTGCAATTCCGCACATGTGGAGCCGTACCAAGCAATGCCCTCGAGCGACACAAGAGCTGCAAGAGCCGAGGGAGTTACTATGGTGGAGATATGGAGAGGAGAAGCACTTGTCTGGCATGGACTATGTTGGAGTTATTTGCTTCGGTGCAGGGCAGATATTGTGGATTTCCCTTAGTATAGAGACTGAGAGAGATCCCATATATTTGACATAAAAGCTACAAGGAAGCACAAAATCACCATCTCCATCTTAGCAATCCTCATTGGGACATACGAGTCACGATGAAGTCCATTCTTGTTAGTATGGTGTTGGCCAGCTCCGCTCTCGCGGCATCCAACGTCTCGCTTCCAAATGGCTGGTTCACGATCCCTCCCGCTGCAACAATCTCCCCAGGCTCTTTCCATGGGCAGCCTCGTTACCTGACCTGGATGGCCGACAGTCAAATTAAACATGGTATGGAGCCAACGCATGCCTATACCGTGTCCGCCCTGCTGTCGGGCGTGAAGCTCGCATATGAGCGCACCCAAGATGCTAAATATTCTGCCTACATTCAAAAGCACGTAGACCTACAGCTCTACCCAGGCTTTACAGGCGATATTCTCATGTACAACAACAGCAATTCTATTGATGATATTCGCTTTGGGCACTCATTCCTCGATATGTACAACATATCAGGTGGAGAGAATATCTACAAGATCGCTGCGCAGACCTTGAAGAATCAGATTGATCGCAGTCGTCGCACGCCCGATGGCGGTTTCTACCATCGATATCCCGACTATATTGATCAGGTACGTGGGAGCCGATTTACTGGATAATTGAAATGAGTTTTGTGCTAAGTGGGAATCGACCAGATGTGGCTCGATGGAATTTACATGCTAGATGTTTTCTATGCGCGGTGGACCTATGAATTTGAACCCTCGAATACCACAGCATGGGATGACATCGCACTGCAGTTCGACCTCATTGATGCCGGGACAACGGTGAATCGAGATCGCACAAATGGGCTCCCGCTCCATGGGTTTGATGTATCAAAGACGCAAATATGGGCGGATCCTGTCACTGGCGCATCGCCCCACGTCTGGGGTCGAGCTGTTGGGTGGTAGGCTCTTGGTCTCCTGTCCCCGTTAGAGTCTTTGGGTGAAGGCTTACGAGATGACCCCGTAACAGGTATATCATGGCACTTGTCGACACGCTCGACTACTTTCCCCAGGAGCACCCTGGCCGCGCAAGGCTCCTGTCCTATCTGCAAAGCCTCGCAGACGCCGTCGTCGCTGCGCAGGACAAGGTGTACAAAGGATGGTATAACATTATGGATCCGGGTCTAGAATCCCGCTCAGGCAACTACATCGAAAGCTCTGGTTCAGCGATGTTTGTATACGGGCTATTAAAGGGTCTGCGCCTCGGTTATATTTCCGGAGAGAAGTATGAGGCCGCAGCAACGAGTGGATACGAGCTCATGACCGGCACATTTGCGGAGAAGAGGGATACTGATGGGTCTTTGGGGTGGGGTTGGACGGTCCAGACGGGGAGTTTAAGCTCGAATGGGACGTTTGAGGTGAGTTCTTCTACCGTCTTATGTGCGATTGCCAGCATAATTACTAAAATCTGAGCAGTACTACGCCAGCATGCCACTCTTCGAGAACGACCTCAAAGGTGTTGCGCCGTTCCTTTTCTCGGCCTATGAGTACGAGCTATACATCGAGGCTAAGAAGTAAAAGGATTTGATTTGTTATCCAATAAATGACTTCGGAAGCGGCCGCACTTAAAAACAGGACCATGAGGATCAGCTCGAGTGAGATGATAATCAATCGAATCTTTTCATCAGTAACGTTCCAAATGGTATTAACATATCTAAATGAAAAGAGGTCTGGGCTTAGGACAGCTACAAAATCTTTTTCTAAGTACCTTGCGATTTAATCATTGAGGCTTTGAATCTACACATCATATATTCACTACTGTGTAGTACTAGGGGTAGCAGGGTGCCCATTGTCTTTGATAATGAAATAATTAACAAAGATACATTCCTGCGAGGCAGAGCATAAGCAAAGCCTCGCAACTTCCACCACATTTCAACGCTATCTCACACCCATAGCTTCAAGTCTTCGATGCCTTGCCCTAAAAATCCTTCAATGTATATTTCAATTCGATCTGTCATCAGTGTCAGCAAATGCAGGCACCTTGTGGCCCTCGAAGAGCCAAAACGCACATTTGGTCCATCAAGTAGTTGACGTTCTATTGGCCCTTGTCGTTACTTCGTACAAGTGTCGCTGCACTTGAAAGAAGACTTCATATCGTCCTTCCTTGTATCGCAGCTGCATATGGTAGACTGCGACTTGCGCGTGTGACCGCAAGTATACGAAATTATGTTGTAACACATGGTGCTGCAGAATGTTTTGGGGTGCTTTTGAAGAAGTGATGTTTATTCTGAAGACCTCTGATCTTTAGCAGCGAAGAGTTGCATTCTTATATAGCTGAGTTTATCGGCTCAAGTCGTTCTCCGAGGCTCTGTCTCTTCGCCTCATTTTTCCTTTTTCAGTCATCAGTATCCAGCCTGCATACGCCCGAGAGAAGTGAGGGGTTGATTATGGCCAATTGAAAGTTCCTCTCGAGACGCTGTGCTGACCGGCGCTGATCACTAGCCAAACAAACTGAGATCTGATGAGGAAAACTCCAGAAGAATCCGTGGCCGCCTTCTTGGGCACCGGATCTGAGAAAGTACCAGTCGTATTTGCATGACTTTGGTATCTATATATTTTATCCAATAAGCGAATTTGGAGGTTCCGCACTTAAAAACAGGAACAAAGCTACCTCCATTGCTGCCCTTTGACCATGTGACTGGAGGTTGGCACATCCCCAACTTGCTTATTCCACGAATCGGTCCTCCAGATCGAAGCATTCCACCCGCCTTGACACAGCTTATCGCCCACGTCCCGCCGCATCCAGAATGATGCCGTCCTCGTATCTGTCACGTATTTAAAAGTCGAGACGACGTGCAGTCCCTCCGTCCGAGCTTTATTTGCCTGCTCGGAGGTGTCTCCAAATTCATCGTCGAGCAATGTCTTCCTCAGAAGCTGTGGCATCTTGCCGAGCTCCGTTTTGTGGAATACAAGGATGAAGTGCGGGACACGCAGTCGCAGGTTGTGACCACTGAAGTCTAAGAACTTTATAGAGTACTCGAAGACATCAGACAACGTGACCTGAGCGCCGTTGGCAACGACAAAGCCAAACGGCACGAGACCTCTCCAGATGCCCACCAGGGTCGTAAACTCCGCTACCCATGGAGCAACAGATATTTGTCTGAGAGGGTATACTGTGTTAACATCCCCCACGTCCGTGACCTCCTTTCTCGGCGCCCTTGCTGTCGTCTTGATGCTTGCAGAAGTGAGATTCTCAATGACAGTTCCGAGCCAGTGGGCCGGGTAACCCCTTTCGAACAGGTGCAAAAGCAACCTGATGAACGCAGTTAAGTTCAGGGGTGCATACACCGCAGCTCCGTGCTCCGGGTCTCGTTTTTCAGGCAAGCAGATCTTGAGGAAGTGGGCATAGAGCCATCTCTCCAGGCGTGGCCGGGGCATAAGCTTCTTCCAAGGGAGCTTACTGGTGTCGCCCGAAGGCTTCCAAGCCCAGTAACCCTGGCCCAGGTAGAAGTCCTTTCCCGACGGCCTTGATACTTGGCCGTCATACTGATCAAATAATTCGGCGCAAAAGTGGTCCCTGATTTCTTGCTCGTCCGACATGAGCACGTATTCAGACAGAAAGTGCTCCTGGGATTTGAACCTGGGCGGATTTAGAAGGCATCTATACTGGAAGTTGGAGTCCCTGTCTTTAAGAAGCGGACGCGCGTACTCCAAAGGGCCGAGAATGCCCCCGATATAGTCCCTAATGAGAGTCAGCGTTGCAGCGTGGACCCGGCCCAAGTAAGTCACAGCCTGAAAGTCATTCGGCTCGTGTTCAATGGTACTCACGGGATATTGCTCATGTGTATACGATCGAATCGCTGTGGAAATGATGCAGAAAAGCGTGTCACAGCTCGATCTTCGACACAACCATAACGGAGCCTCTCCATGACGTCTGTCATCTCCCCAGATATGATCTCCACCCGCAAATTGGAAAAGCGTCGTATGTGATCCAGAGACCTGCCGACCAGGAAAAAGTACGTCCCTAGCATTTGAATAACCCCTTTCTGCCCGGGAAGAGGGGAAGGGTTGTAGTCGCCGAGGATGTGCCGGAGCATGCTCACGTGCTCCCCTTCTATTGCAGTCAGTCGTGCCCATTCCGGGAGGAACTGGGCTTCTTGGTCATTATTGCGATCTTTTTTTGCCTCCCATTCGAAATCTATCAGCGTCATGTTGGTTTTCCAATGCCGGTTGATGTACTCGTCGAGAGTAGCCGAGTGCCGAGCTCGCTCCTGAGTCTTGCGGGTTGCAGACCTCATCAGGTCAAGGAGCGTCCCAATCTCGGGCTCGTGGCGTTTGATGAAAGCCGCCGGCGGTGGAGTGATTGTAAACGCGTCGAATGCCGCCTCATCCTCCTCGCACGTGGGAGGGGTTGGTCCCTCGGCGCTCAGTCCATTCCTCATGCGGCTCATTTTGGTCCGTTGAATGTTAGTCTTGACCAAATGCCTTATATTTTCAGGGCGGTATAAGTTGTCCAATGGCTTTGACCAACATCGCAAGTGCTCAAGAGCCTGTATCCGGGTGGCTTCTGGCATAACAGTCCATTTCAGCATGGGGTCTTTCGCACGGTTCTCCTCCAGGACCCGTATTAGGTCCTGGATGACCCGCGTGACAGCTTTATAGACAAATGGCGGCATTACATGCCCAATGTAGAGGTAGGAAATGACGCATGTCATGTCTTCAACGGCTGGACTCGTCATCTCCTCATGTGGGGGCAGCTGTGATAGGAGTCTCAGCAGAATGAGAATTCGAGCCAGCGCTGCCGGTTTGAGGTCGACCAAGGTGAAGTGAAGCTCCTTGGGGAGGAGTTCGGCCCCACCGCTGGAGTGAAGCATGATTTGAGGGAGGGTTGACAGCAAGTGGCGCGCGTCACCTATCCCGCAGAAAAGGAACGAGAGAAAGCTATTGCTATTAGTCTTTGCTGCTAGGCCCGAGTCGAATTGGGATTCCGCTTCGTCATGGCCGATTGTATAGTACTCGGGCTCGTCTTGCCTGGCATTATGATGAGTTCAGAGCTGCCAAAGACAGAGTTTATCAAGCGTCTTACAAACATGGCTTGTATCGGGGCAGACGATCCAGAACATCTCGCCTCAGTCGCTGGGGATCTGTACCCGTCTTTTTCACGTTATCAATGGCCGCAAGACTCTCTACAATGGAATCTCTTCCTGGGAAATCGCCGCAGTTGTCAAGCGCTGCTCGAGCCTTCTGGGTCTGCAAGCCATACAGATGACATCTGGCCAGGCGAAGGTTCAGCTTGTTCCTGGATGGCGACTCGTCCGCGGACAGTGATACGGCTTTTTGAGCGTGCTCCGCTGCCTCCAGATATTTGCCAATCTCGAACTTGGCGGCCGAGAGGTTAGAGAATGGAGCAGGGTCGTCCGGCGAAAGGGAGGCAGCCTTCTCATAGCATTTAATTGCTAATGAACCCGTGCGTGAGCGTGTGCAAGTCCCTGAGTAAGTTGCAAGAAGGATTTGCCTCAAAACTTACCCTCCAACAACTTTCCCTGCTTGTACAGTGTGTTGCCTCTTTCTCGCGTCTCTGTCGCCATGCTTCATGTTGGGGCTAGCAATAATACACCACCTGGAAAGAGAAGATGAATGGCCGCGAGGTGAAGCCAGCTGTTGCAAATTTGCTTTTGGGCGGGCGACCCCGCCGCTCGAGGGCAAGCAAGCTTATTAAGATACAGTTTGCAGGGGTCCCAAACGTCGCGATGCAACCTGGCATGCAACTCTCGCAAGAAAGCAATCCTTGAAATAATCTTTGCTGGTCACTTTCTATGATGAAGAACAGAGCGCCTTGCAGAATAATTCTCAAATTTTTAGGACTCTAACCCTGACATTATCTCAAGCAATCCAACCGCCTGTGTCCTTAATTTTTATATTCACGGAACTCTAGGGAGCCGAGTTGTGGGAGAGTGCAAATGTTCGTCGAGACACTCTGCCCCTTTTAGCTTATCTCAAACGACACCCTGCTGGCGGATCTTCCCAAACAACGCTGCAAGCGAGCACATATCTCAAGTGCAGCTCATCTGTGCTTGGCCTGCAAGCAATGTGGATAGCGGAAGCTTGAACATTTGTGCTTTTGATTTGATGCTGCCCGGCAGCAATATTTCATCTATTTCAGCTTCGACGTAATGTACCTTCGCCAATCACCCATCTCGGACATGAAAGTCCGCAAGTACCCTTTAACATCTCTCAGCTCCGAGTTGGTGAAGGTCTCCAACCTGCTGACGATCTCGTCCAAATCCCACAACAGGCTCTTCATCTCCTCCATGCGCCCGGCATTTCTCTCGAGCAACCCGATGATGCTCCAAGTCCTCTTATCCAAAAGACGCCAGAACTTCGGATCATGCTGCTGGCGCATCACCTCGAGCGAGAACTCAGTGACCCCCCGGACGTAGTCCACCGACCTGTGAGCCGCCTTCATCTTGGCCGACAACGACGCTTCGAACTCTCCAAAAGGGATGCTGCCAGCGGGCATGTCGCCGACTCTGCATCGCAGTCGCGCCGCGATGTCTCTCAGCTGCGCATCGATGTTGTCCCACTCGTTCTTGTGCGCCCGCAGCTCGAGGAGTGTGCCCTTGAAGTACCTGCCCTTGACCTTCTCCTCCAGATAGTGCGACTTGCTCATTCCTGCGAAGAGGTCGAATGCGTCGGTTTCAGGGTGGCTGATGCGCGGAGCCGGGTTGTTATCTCTGTCGTGTTCATTGTCTGGGTCCCATTTCCAGCGCTCGCCACCGCAGCCTTGCATGGACGGGTGATCATCGGCAGAAGCGGTCGGAAAATAGTGCTTGTCCTCGGTGGAGTCAAAGTCCTCTGTGAAAATGGCGCCATCATCCAGTCCCTCGTCGACGCACACTTGGTTGGAGTCTTCGCCCGACTCGTAGTGTGGATCTGCATAGCCGTCCTCGTAGGCTCCAGTGTCGTCACATTCCATGGGGTCGGTCGAGGCATCGGATGGGTAATCCTCTTCGATGTCATCCTCGTCGCCGCCCAAATCTTCAGCCCAAGATCCTGTGCCGTAGTTGCCATCTCTCTCTGTCTCTGTCTCTTGATGCGAAAAGTATGAACCACGTGTCGTTTTTGGGGGTACAAAACTGTGGCCTCTCGCAGTAGCCTTGGATCGCTTTCTGTACTGGTTGTCGTAAGTTTCGCGTTTGGCATCGTCGATGAGGATTTCGTAGGCGGCCAGCGCCCTTATGAAGTCCGCCGCGTCACTTTCTTTCCCAGGCGCTGCCTTGTCAGGATGATGTCGGAGGGCGAGCTGGCGATAAGCCTTTTTGATGGCAGTTGTATCGGCTGTGAAAGTGACGCCCAAGACGGCGTAGTGATCGACGAAGTTCGCCATCGTCACTAGAAGGCAAGGGAAACGAAGGCAGAGTTGCCAGGAGGAAGAGAAAACACCGTCTGGCAAGTAAGATGGTTGGAGACAGCGAGGTCTGCTGTCGATGAGTTGGTAATGTAGACAAAAGTAGGTAGAAAAGTTGAAGCCAGCTTTTGGAGGAAAAAGGTAATTCATCCAGCCATCCAATGTCAGCTTTGGGACAATTAGAAATAAATGCGGGTTCTAGAATTGTTCGCAATTATTGACCGTCCATCAATGCCACACTAGCCCTTCCATTGAAACCGATTTTCAGGGCTACTGATTATCGAAGCACTTTTAGCTCCCAAATCTTCGCCGTTGAGGCCAGGCTTGGCCCTTAGAACAGCCACCGCGTCCCCTTAAAATCGCACCAACCTTGCCCAGCCCACCAACGGAGGATCTTCCTACAAACGTCCAAACATAATTCTAATCAGTAATCATGAGCACAAATAATGAGTGAAAATATGGAGTTGTCAACTCAAAGTCGAGACTTGCCTTATCTCTCAGGCCATAGCAAACCCGAGCTTACGCCAACTGAGGTGTTTGCCACAATCTTCAGGCAAATCTCGCAAGCGACCAGCAACCCTTTCCGGATCACGAAATTGAATTCCCAACTCACACTGACCGAAGAGCTCGCAGGAACATGCGCAGTGTCTGTCTTGTGTCTAAACGAATCAAGTCTGTCGCAAGTCCGCTCCTTTAGGACGTACACGGTCTTGGTTGGCACCTGTGGGAGAGAAGATGAAGATGAGAATTCTATCGCATGAAATCTTCCCACGGAAGGGAAAGAACAGATATGGCCAAGGAAGATAAGCGAGTTAGGCAGCATGGATCTTTCATTGGGTATGCATTGCCCGAGATAACTACGGAGCTTGATGTGCCTAGCAGGCAAGTGGGTTACAAGTTTAAATTGTTCAGCAATTGACTTCGGACTGAGGTCTTACTAGGAAAGTTCCAAAACCCTCTGAGCCAAGGCCACGTCCTTGCTCACTGAATCTGAGAAAGTACAAGCCGGATTTGCAAGACTTCGGCACCCATTCAGCTCCAGCTTTCAGATATTCTTTTGGGACGACTGAATGTCCTGCGGAAGCGATTAAAAATTCCACGTGACTTTGTCTGTCAACTGTGATGGCCAAGCTCAAACATGTCGTGACTGTCTTACTCTGCGGGATTGTTTGCGGGACATGAAGATAGAGTCCCGAGACTGTTCGCATTGTTCCTTTCGTCAGTTACTCAGTCAACCTCTCTCACCATTTTTACCTGATTTTCGTATTGCATGACTGGTGGGAGGGAATACCTTTCTGAAATATGCCAAAGCAGAAGAATTGGCGTGTCGATTTTGTCCAGGTCAGTTGGTCAAATGCATGACGTCCAGAATGCGAATGGCTAGATTATCTCACTAGAGGCCGGTCATGCTGCTCAATGAGATTAATTGGCCATACTTCAACTTGATCATTTTCAGTCAATTTGAGCAGCTTGTACCTGAGCTTGGGACATCCACTGCTGCCCATGACTGGCCCAAGAATGGAGGCAAGTCACACATGCTGCGATCCACAGCTGTCAGAGAAGCAGGTAGTTGAAGTCAGGCCATGAATTAACTCACTGAGAATGAGTGGTTCCCAGATTGGGAGTCAGCCTGGGCTGACAAAGAATATATAAAGCAGTCCAAAAACAGGCCGAGTTGGCAATTGGCGACGAATTTACCATCCGCCACTCCCAAGGAGGCTATCGACACCAATCAGCTACCTATTTTGAGAGCATTGACTCTGAAAGCTTTGCTATTTATCCGACATCAAAATAATACCCCCTTCCACAAGAACAACATTCGCTCAAGCAACTGGCTCCGGCACCACATTCTCCGGAACGTTTCTTTGACCTCATTGTGCGTGCTGAGTTCAACAGGAATACCGCTACCCTGACGATCTATGCGGACAAGCTAGCAAGCATATTAACATCTAATAGGCCGGGAAGCCCAGATATCATCCAGTTCCTGTCTAAGTACAACATGGCAACAGCCCGGAACAACGAGTTAAGCATGGAATCATTGGTCATACGAGATGACATGGGCGCAACGCTCGAGTCACTTCCCAATGAGGTCATCGGAGAGATACTCGACAAACTGACTCTTGACCACGAAACTGTCTACCAAGTCTTTGCAGGTTCCAAGACCTTGGCTTCTGCTCAGGCTAGTCTCGGTGAACTGCGAAACTTCTCCATGACGTCCCAACGGATGGGTGCAATTGCGCGGCCTCACCTCTACCGAGTTATCGTAATTCCTGCTCCGAACAAACTCACCTGTCTCCACCGGTCTCTAGTAGCGGATCCCACACTGGGCAATTATATCAACTCGCTTGCTGTACTCCGGCATTACGATCTATCCAAGCCTGAAGAACCGAGTTGGCTAGCCAGCGGTCGCCCGACACGAGCCATGTCGCTGAGCGAATTCTCCCGGACGTTTGTGGCCATACTCAAGAACACGCCTCGCCTCATCACACTGTCTCTGGTCCGGGTCCTTGGTACGAAGTCATTGGAAGAGGCGTACCCATTCGATCAACTGGTGGACTCTATGGCGCAGGAAATCAGCATTGCAAAAAACGCTAGCAACGATCGAGAATTCTTGCCCATGGTGAAGATATTAGGGATTTTGCGTTCCCGTGGTGAGACTTTGGGAGACAGCCTTCGTCGAGAGCATGAAATCTTCAAGGATCTACTCAACTTGCCCAATCTGGAACACATTTTTGTCATACGAGATCCGGACGCTTTTGGTGCGGGAGTAATCGAAAATCACGTCGACTTTCTTGGTGAGTCGATACAGATGAAGTGTTTCCCACATGCCACCTACATAAGATGTGTGATGGCTGATGCAAGATCGGCGCTAGATCAACGAAGCCCATCACTACGGAAGACAGTCAAAAAGATTACTCTGCGAAGCCCTTGTATCATGCAAGGGAGGGATATAGGTGCGATCGGCGCTCTCTTTCCTCACCTTGAGTCGCTATCCACATGGCATAAAACACAACGTCAGGATGAACCAATTGAGTCAGAATACCAGAAAATTTGCGCGATGAAATGTCTAAAGAACTTGGACATCAGAATTAATCCAGGAGACCGGTGGAGCCATTGCACGTGGTTTTCACCGTCATTACCGTACAACTTAAGCAAGGTTCCGATGTTGGAGACCCTCAGGATACCATTGCGATACTTCCAGGACAGCGAGAAAAAGCCAGGGTGTATGTTCTCTCCAGAATTGGTGCTTCCAGCGTCCCTGAAAAAACTGGAACTATACGCTGATCTAAGACTCGATGCTCCATGGCATGTGGGTGTCGAAGGAGCAGATGTAGGGCAGGTGATCGACGAAAATCCCGGAGAAAAATTTGAGCCTGTTTCCTGGACCATTGGGTTTCTAGAGGATGTTTATCAGCTGATCCCCAGCCACTTCCCGGGCCTGGTAGACGTGGTTCTCGAACACGCATCAAATCCCGTCGATCGCGATGATGTAAAGTTTGAGGCCCTCAAAAACTCGTTCGCGAGCAAAGGAATCCGATTTCGAACAATTTGCACGCAAGAGCTTTGGTTCAAGCCATATTGGTACTGGCACACTGCACAAAATTCACAACAACAGCAGGCCATAGATGGATAGAGGTCAAAAGTTGAATAATGGGTCCTTTCGGTTGGTCTCGCTGACGACAGACTTCCTATACCAGCTGTGCAACGGAATACAATAGCCACACAAACACTAATAGGCCAGGTAGCAGAATGAAATTTCAGAGAATTAACAGACCTCGTGCTTTGCTGGAGACATGGGGATTACCCCTGAGCCCTAGTCATATTGGTGTTCGTGAGCAGAGAAGAGCAGAATCGCCCATCACAGAAGCATGCCAAATCGGAGGAATAATCAACACGCGAATGTCATCGTAGAGCCTTCCTGAGGAAGCGCATTTTGCAAAATGGATCCTGAATGCGCCTTTTCTTTTCCGTCGTCCCATCTGTCATGAATGTGTTGCTTGCACTACCCAAACACCCGATATGCTCAGATCGAGACATACACCAGAAAGGGGGAAAATCAGAGAGGTATTGAACAAAGGAAAAAAGGGAAAGAAAGAAATTAAATCAGGTTTAAAAATTTACGGTCCCTTTTCTGCTTCCAAGCTTTGCCTTCCGTCAAGAGTCGGTAAAGATACGTCGTCATGGAGCTTGCGTTGCTCTACGAAGAAGCTTAGAACCAGCACAAACACCGCGCAAGCAAACATGAGCCACCATCCATGCTGCATGCTTGACCCATACGCATCCAGGAATCTGTTTATCAAATTGGAATTGCCCGAGTCGTCTGTGAGCTTTTGCACATCGGCCAGACTCGCTTCGACAGGCAGCAACAAGCCGGCCAGCGAAGACCTCAGCTTCTTGGTGTAAAGGGTCGCAAAACATGCAACGCCGAAGGTGTGGCCCGACGCCTGCGCAAATCCGAAGAGCCTCGTAGCGGTACCCACGGCTGGTGGGTTAACGGAAGCTTGCGCTGCATGAAGCAGGCCGATCATCGTAGTTCCCTGGCCCAGGCCTAGGATGGCGAGGATTACGGTAGTCTCCGCGCAGCTGGTGTCGGTGTTCCATCGAGTCATCAGACCGCTCGCTAGGGCTTGCAGGGCAGCGCCGACATGTGCAATCCTAGATTTGGTGCGGTACCTAGAGGATATAAACGCCGAGGCTGTGCTGCTCATGCCCAATCCTAGCATCATCGGCAGGATGCTGACGCCAGAAATCATAGCATTGCCCTGCAAGGCCAGCTGGAAGAAGTGCGGGACGTAATACATGGTGCCGACCAGATTAGCTCCATAGAAAAAAGCTGCCACAATAATCATGAGCAGGCCCGAGTTGTGGATCAGTGATGGGTGCAGTATAGGGTCTGGAACCAGGGGCTCGATGATGAAGAAAGCCGTCAAAAATGCAAGTCCCGAGACCAAGACGGCGGGGAATTGAGCGGGAACCCAAGGGAAGTAAGTATTGCTCGACACGGTCGCAAGCAGCATGCAAACAGTTCCAGCGCTTAGGCAGAGCGTGCCAAGGTAGTCGAATTGGCGGAATGATGATACCATTTGGGACCAAGATGGTTCGGGCAGCTTCATACAGAATAACGCCAAATAGTAGCTGATCTGGCCTGGAAGGATGCAGAGCATAAAGCAAAATCGCCCATCGATGTATCTATCCATCCAAGCGTAAGTAATCAGACCAGACAAAAACGTAGTAGCATCCAAGTCTCACCATCTCTGGCACTTACTCGATCAATGCTCCTCCCATGAGTGGGCTGGCGACCGCAGCTGCGGCCCAGATCATTCTAGAAACAGACATGTACTTGCCAAATTCTTCCATCGGCACTATTTCCCTCAAAATTATCTGCAAGAGTCGTGCGTTAACCCCGAATTACCTGTCAAATATCGATCTCGGAGTGGAAAACATGGTGGTCTCACATCGAAGAGCCCACAAACCCCACCAGCGCCAACACCCTGGACAAGACGTGCCCTAAGCATGCTCTCTGTGGTCTTGGATACCATAGCCCGACCGTTTGCGATGTTGAAGGCTCCCATGGCCATGAAGAATCCGCACTTATAGCTGAACCCTGCGAAGAGCCTCGGCCAGATGAGGAGACCCAGGGCAAATGACACGAGAAACGCGGTGCTGAGCCATACCGAATTCATGTACCCGAGATCGCCCGAGGAAAGCCAGGGAACGGCAATAGGTATTGTGTAGAAGTCGACGGCAACGGCGAGCATACCCGTCTCGATGCTGGAGAATGCAGCGTCAGTAATTTGACAAAGCGGGCGGGCAAGTTGTGGGCAAGCACCTTAGTAACACCAGCCAAAATCGTGTCTTGGTCAGGGGAGCTCTGGCACCAGGCTTGTAGGCCGTGACCTGCACGGGAAGTGCATTGTTGTTTTCTTCTGTGGTTTTGGTATGCTCGGCGGGCTGTTCAATATTCTCTCCATCCATGTCATCTAGCTTTTCTCCATCCATGATATTAGATGTTGAGCAGTGACACCGGTAGTGCGAATTGAATACTTGGGTAGCTTGGCCTCGCGTCAATGGTCGGGCATGCTCCAGATGTCCCTCGGGTTCGGAAGAAATGCAAGCCCGATCAACAAAAACTTTTGACATCGACGAGACGATTGAAGACAGCAAAATGGGATACCACAGGTCTGGTGGGGCGAGTGTGTTGGTGTGTGTGTGTGTGTGTGTGTGTGTGTGTGTGTGTGGGAGAAGGCTCGGGTTCCCCTTCCACTGTCGGAGCAAGGTGCTGCTGCAGTGGGACTCACCTGGTGCTATCAAGGAACAACTGCGGGTTCCCTCTGACGTTTTCAGATGCCACAGGTGATTTTACGGCCAACGACTGCGTCAATATGCAGCTTTCGATTGGGTTATCCGAGCCAACGGGCTGCTGATTGCAGAGATCGGCCTGCAAATTCGTGGCGCGAATCAATCCTGCATGATCAGCACACTGCTATGACTGAATTGCAGCCTGGAATGGGCAGAGTACTTGATTTCAGGGCCAGCTGCGCTCCATTCTTCAGGCAACATACGTGTTATACAGGATAAATGCGGCCAAGCTAACCCCCTCTCCCCCTCACCCCCTTCTTAATACTCTCCATATTCTCCCTACCCGAAAGAACCACACTAACTTCTTCCAACCCCCCTCCTCCCGACCCGTCCTAGTTACCTTAACATACGAAAAGTCCAAAGAGTCATATAGGCTACCTGGAGAAAGACGTCCATTTTGACGCTTTTGCTGATATAATTACGACTCGACAGGTTCTCAGTGCTACTGCTGATGATCTCTGGTCCGTCGGAAGTCATTTCTTCCCAGGGGCTCTTCCTTCATATTGTTTTCGGTTTAGCGTATGGATTTTATCAAGACGGATACTGATGATGGACGTGGCGCAGTTGTGAGGATGAAAAGCCGGAACATGGCCCATGAGTTGAGTTTGATGAGGTCTGGGAACATGCACACCCGCAACTAGAGGGAAGCTGTTGCTCCTCCACACTTTGGAAGCTCTTCGGGGCAGCCCCCTCCCCCGCGATCTGCGGATCCATGAGCCTCGTCAAGCAAACGGGTAGCTCGTGTCCTGTCTACCTGCCTAAGTGCGTTGATAAACTAGTTGCTGCGGTCCGCCCATTTGCTTGCCCTGACCTGTGGAAGCCCCCAGCCAGCTCGGGAAATCTGTTTTGTCTCCTATTCCATTGTTCTTGTGGTCCTCATCCACCATCACAAGCAAACATGTAACTCAGTCCAGTCACAAGGCTATCATCTCGGGATCCGAGTACTCAAGCTGATCACCTTATGCGCTCCGGGATCTATGCTTCGTCCTGTCCGCGGCGGGCGATCTCTGCTACCGGAAGTTGAGCACCGTCCCTTTTTCTCGAAGCCCCACGCTCGCTCCCGCGGAATCACCCACGGAACCAGCTTGCTGGCGTAAATGATACAGGAGAATTGGCATGGATGGTGCCACCAGTGCGATGCAAGTGTCAACGATGATTGCCTCCCCGAGCATAGGATATAGGGTGGTTTCAGTATTAGACCGTGTCCCATTCACAGGTTCTCGGTGTAAATATATATGCGTCTGTGGACACATCACGGGGGTCAAGCACACACAGCAGACAGGTCAGTTTTGAAACAGAACCGGCAATTAAGTCGTGGCAAAGGAACGTCAGATCTGTGAGTTTGGATGAATGGAATTCGCACGTTTTAGTATGGTCCGATCTGCCTTGCAGCGTTCTAGAACCCCCGGGTTCGCCACATAGAAATCGCATTTCTATAACCCTCCGCAAGGTCTGGCGAGGACATCAATGCGCCTGGGCTAACTAAGACCTACGCTGCGTTACCGTAACTATACTGCTAGTCGGGCCACGAGGAGGAAAGGGTTGCCTCTTCTCGGAATAGTTGCTAACGGGGTACCTTTTAATGAAGTAAACCAGGAATGAACAAAGAAATCAATTACCAGAAGCATACATTCTGGTACCTTTGGGATCTGTCACCGCTCTGCTGCAGCCGAGAGCCGTTGCCTTATATGAATTGTATCTCCTCTGGATCTCAAGCCAGGGCCAAAGGTGAAGATTGTAGATCGTAATACAGTTTTACAACCCCTTCACTTCGATCACGAGCCGTGACACCATTACATTGGTTCGGTGTTCCGTGTGGCGAGTGCACTTTCCCCGAATATGGGGTATAACTCCCCTGCACTTTGACAACGGCTGGTGGCGAGGATCACGGACGAGAATCAGCCACCACCTCTGACTGCCTCCACCACAGCCAAGTTACTCTATGACATGAAACATCATTGAACTTTATCGCCAAGACTCTGCATCGATTGAATCTGGAAGAATTAATCGAACGGTGCATTCGCTCAAGGTCATCATCTTCGCGATGTTGCAGCTAAGCTTTGGGAGCAACATCGACGCCGCTAAAGCGGAGGACGAAGGAGGCGAATGATGATGGGGAGTCGTGCTTCGGAGTTTATTGCAGCTCACGAGATCTCACCAGTTGAATATACTAAATACATGCAAAAGTTATGGAAGAAATTTCATTGTTCTCCCATGATATTATTCTTGTAACAGTCTATAGTGAGCGAGAGTTGAGGCATGTGTTGATCGATTGTATGCCCTAGGACAGGGGCAAATCCGGGCACCTGGCAAACTGTATTTCGCCATCTACGCACAGCCTCAGCACGACGGCGAGATCACAGAGCTACAGGACGACATGTTTTAACTTCCCGAGTGTTTGGACATCGCCGAGGCAAAGTCGCCGACGCCTTCTCAGCTGTCAGAAGTGCTATTGGTCAACCTTAAAGTTCGCATGAGATGTGTGAAAATGGCAACTTCACTGAAAGACAAGAATACTGGTGGTGTATAGTTGACAATGGTGACTATGATGATGCTTCATACACGATCTATGGACTACGTCTTTGTCCTACTCTTGCCGCACCTAGGCATGGGCATTTTCCCGACCCGGAAGCGAAGGTGAAAATCGAGACCAACTGCGATGTCCGAAAGGTGTGTGAAGACGTGATAGCCTTGTGTTATTGAGGTCTATCAAAATCTATATAACAGGACGTGTCTCTGTAGTAGAATGTTCATGAAGCATCATCAACAAACAGATCAGTATACAACTCACCATCCTCATCATTACCTACCAATTATTCAGACTCACACCCTACTGAACTAAACATGTCTGTCCCTTCAAATTCTACTGTACTTGTCGTCGGAGGCGGCCCAGCAGGCTCATACGCGGCTTGTGTGCTAGCCAGGGAGGGTGTTGATGTCGTGGTTCTTGAGGCCGATGTGTTCCCAAGGTCGGTATCTGGAATCGCACTGAAAACTGAGAGTCACTAACCCGCGAAAACTCTCAAGATACCACATTGGTGAGAGCATGCTTGCATCAATGCGCTACTTCCTACGCTTCATTGAGCTTGAGGAAGAGTTTGATAAGCATGGTTTTGAGAAGAAGGTATGTCTTGCTACTCGCTTCTTGTTTCAAGTAGAGGAGAAGCCGAACGTGTGACCCCTTGTACTGACCACGCACTGCTGTTTAGTATGGCGCAACATTCAAGATCACTGACAAGAAGCCGGCCTGTAAGTCATCAACCATGTTCTTGTCAAATTACTCCGCATTTCTAATGCGAAGTCCGTCAACAGTTACCGACTTCTCTGTTTCCCTTGGCCAAGGTGGTTATTCGTGGAATGTTATTCGCTCGGAGTCGGACGAGATGATCTTTCGATACGCCGAGAAATGCGGTGCCAAAGTATTCGATGGAACAAAGGTTGATGAAATAACGTTTGAGCCGTATAACCAAGACGGCTTTGACAGGAAGATTCGTCTGGCCAACCCGGGGCGCCCAGTCTCGGCGAAGTGGTCACGAAAGGACGGCACCAATGGTTCCATCAGCTTCGACTACATCATTGACGCCAGCGGGCGCAATGGAATAATCTCGACCAAATACCTCGAGAATCGGAGGCTCAATGAGGCCTTGAAGAACATCGCCAACTGGACCTATTGGAAGGGCGCTAAGCGTTTCAACCCTGGCGAGAAGAACGAGAACTCGCCGTTCTTCGAGGCCCTGTCAGATGGCAGCGGTTGGGTCTGGGCCATTCCACTGCATAATGGGACGTTGTCATGCGGTATCGTCGCTCGACAAGACATCTTCTTCGCAAAAAAGAAGGAAACTGGACTCAGTGGTGCTGAGTTTTACAAGGAGTACCTGAAGATGGCCCCTCAAATACACGACATGATCTCAGGTGCCGAGATGCTATCTGATGTCAAGCAGGCCAGTGACTGGTCTTACAGCGCCGGGGCTTATGCTGGTCCTCATTTCCGTTTGGCTGGAGATGCAGGCTGCTTCATCGACCCCTACTTCTCATCTGGTGTCCACCTTGCCCTCACATCAGGACTCTCGGCAGCTGCTACCATCCAGGCTTCTATACGAGGCCAGTGCAGCGAACTTACAGCGGCTAAGTGGCATACTACCAAGGTCAACGAAGGTTACACTCGCTTCTTGCTAGTCGTTATGACTGTTCTGAGGGAGTTGAGGGCAAAAGGAGCAGCAATTATCGCGGGTTCCAAGGACGAAGGTTACGACAAAGCATTTAGTTTCATTCAGCCTGGTAAGTGACAAGAGCTCCAGAGGCAAGCACAGTTGCCAAATCACTAACACCATGGGAATTTAGTGATCCAAGGTACTGCTGATACACAGGTCGAGAATACAAGCATTCAAAAGAAAGCCGCAGAGGGTGTTGAATTTGCCCTTGGGACGATGAAGAAGGATAGAAAAGCCGAGGAAAGGGCCATTCTTGATAAGGTGCAGGGGGCCCGAGACCATGCTGAGGAGATGGAAAAGCTCACTGAGGAAGAGCTTGCCACTCTCAGCGCCATCGTCCACCGTAACATACGCCTGACAAACAACGAGAAGAACCTCAATAACATCGCCAACGATGTCATTGACGGCCTCTCGATTGATCTGGTGCGCGGTAACTTGGGCCTTGTGAAGAAGTTCAACGACGACATAAAGATGCAGACGGGCAAGGATTCATGCATCAATTCCGAGCAGATGGACGCACTGGAGCTGAATCATACTGTTACTGTGCAGGCGTCTTAGTTTAGGGGGGCTCGAGTTAGGGACAACTTAGAGATAAGAACCCGTCATTACCGCTAGCTCACTTGATATCAAAAAGTCGCACGAAAACATTGATTTGTCCGCATCAGATGCCTCCACAAAATATAAACAGGTTGGAGAGGGCAATTCTACGCCTTTCTCATGCTCGTCCAAGTTTCCTCCTCCTCCATCCCGCTATCATCACTTTACTTTCTCTTCCAGTGCCAATGACTAATAGAGGAACCTCCCGCCTCGTTGAGCGTACTGTCCACTTAGTTCAGTAGAAACCTGTGGGAATCTTTTCTACCGGGCTCAGGTCGAACGGCCGAACTTTCGGTCAGAGACATTTTGACTCGACCTCTGAGCTATTCGGTCATAGTTTGGAAGATGCTCCGGTTAGTAGCTGCTTAACATACCTTGTGCACGTTTCCCTCTGTACATATCAGTAATTATTGCAATTACTGGGTTCAAACCTTCTTTCTAAGTGTGACTTAGCGACAGCTACAAGCAGCTGGAATTGTAAGAACATCACATGCATTGATCTCCGAGAGACTCAATGCCAACCACAAGACATTGTCCAAATCTGTACAATGTTCCCTTGCCTGGAGTACCTCTCAGTTCATGCGGAGGTTGAGGTTCCAGTCAGGGGGTGGGACATTGATGAATCTCGTTCTCTACTAGCTGGTCTGGCGATGTTGAAGAACCTGACAGAATTCATTCTAGATCTCCATTACGATGGCGACGTGAGTGAGTCACTAGGTCAAAACAGGGTCCTCAATCTTGTCAGCCTCAACAAGCTTATCAAACTCCAACTTCCTTTACATTTCTTGGTCGAAATTCAACCTGGAACCAAAGCTGTCGTCGTCGATCCGATGCTCACTCTTCCTTGCAGTTTGAAGCACCTCACCGTGTCGTCTGATACGGATTTCACGAAGCACCTAGATCCCGATGAAATCGGCTACGCGAGCTTGCCCGACTACCCACATCTCGACGATGAGGATGAAGCATCCCCACCTTACCTTCCAAGACATGCTACCATTGACTTCTTTGAGATGGTTACCGGTCGCGTGGCAGACCACTTCTGTGTCCTCGAGGAAGTCACCTTACGTTACGGAACCAATATTTCGAGCACTATGTGTCGCTGCAACGAAGTCACCCCATGCGACAGGTGTGAGGCCTTTGAAATTTTGAACCCCTACGTGGACGTGGACGATTCAAAGTGTCGAATGCAGGAGCTTTCCTCAGACCTTGATGCCCACGGCATTCGTTTCCATGTGGTGGACCCAGAGGTTTATGTCTATGCATTCGATCCCCCGTTACAGTGAGAACTTCGCAGTCTGCTGCGGTGACATCTCCGGAACAGTTCTGCAAACAGGTTTGGGTGCATTGATGGATGCGCATGAGGAGAAATGGATGTCGAGTTTGAGGCGCTGGGGATGTGTTGGCGAAAAGATGGCGCAGGCTGGTTTCAGAAGGCGGCTGCACACGGAGATGAGTAAGAGACTGTACTCTGGTTCTTATTCAGCCATGGTCATCTTTCGATATATCAGTCGGGGGACATGGATGGCTAGAGAGTCTTTTTTAAGGCCCCTCAAAAGATGAACTTTACATTCTTCAAGGGTCGTAAGCGCATAAACTCGGTCTCACCATTAGCAGAAGGCCCAAACCTTAGGTCTTCTCAAACAAGATACAAATGTATAAAGTTGTGAAGAAATACAGGGAGGCGAACTGCGAAACCTGCGACGAGGTTTATGCATAGCACGTTTGTACCGAGGCTCGCAGGCAAGGAAAATATTTGATAAGTGAAGAGGCCGCCGCCTTCCGAATCATCTGAACGTGTATATCGAAGATTTCGAGGCAAGGATCCAAAGACTGTGTTCGTCATCTGAGAATGTGATGACAAGATATGGTAGAAGGATGACCTTGACATTTGAAGGCGCCGACACACTCGGAAATACGTAGTCTCAGCTTCATTTGAAGTCATCGGTGGGTCTTATGGCGAATTGGTTTTGCATCAAGTGCCATTTTGCGATTTCTTGCTATTGAAGTGGTAAATTCTTGAAATTTGTTGTTTATGGGTGGTGACCGCTGGCCCTTCAAAGTGCTGTCACCTTGTCACTACGACCTCTCGTAAGCTGTCGGCTTCAATAAATGGACCATGGCTGCACTCTAGTACAGCCACTAGTATGCGTCCATTCTGTTAATGTCTTACAAAGACGGCTGACAGTTCCAGGATTGCAAGCTTTTAGTCGCCTGCCTGATGCTGTGAAACTTGCACGACACCGAAAGGCGGTCATTTGCCTAATGGGAGGCCAGCCCACAGCCACACATGCGACTGGTCTGACAGAAAGACGGAGACGGACGAAGCAATGCGGGGTTCTTGCTTATCTTTCTCTGCTGCTTGAAATGTTTTGCCCATTTTCCCCTGTTTTCTTTCACTACTCATCGACTGAGATTTTCGCAGAATGGTCAAATCAGCTCATGACCAGACCTCGAGGTCGTAGTAATTTCTGCTATCTGCATGGTACTCAAGCAACACACTTTTCTCGCAGAACAGGGTCCCAGACGGCAGCACAACCCCGACAGGATAGGCTGCTTTACCGTGTTGTTTGCACATACCTGTGTTTAGGTGTGATCTATACCGGCTCCTTCCTCGCCCGTTGAGCACCGGACCAGCCCCTTGGCAAGCGTTCGGGGTCCTCTCAAGCTGTACAAGATGGAACCACTTTCCGCTCTCAGTCTCTTTTGCAACATTATGGATATCTGCGACCGCGCCGTCAAGGTGTGCAATACGTTCAGACAAATTTATAAGAATGTCAGGGGTCAAAGGGCACAAGATGAAGAGCTCCTTGAATGCCTCGGTGAATTTCAGAAGATACTTAATGGATTAAGGACTGCAGCGTCCAAACTCAGCAGAGATAATTTGTGCGACCCGATCTTGGGGCCTCTCAATCGCCTCGAAGGCAAGTCAGCTGCTGTCAAGGAAATATTGGATGGATTTCGGGCCAGCAAGCCTGGCAATGCATTCGCCTCTGTCATGGCTACAGCCAAGGTGATGCGAGGACAGGGTAAGCTGGATCGAATTTTGCAGAGCTTAAAGCAATGTCGAGACGACGTCCACTTTGCGATCGCACAAAACACAAGGTAAGCAAGCTTTCCAACCATGTGTCAACCAAAGGGGTCCGAACATACCGCGATACAAGTGAAAAGAAGCGGCAAAGTAACAAGATGCCACGTGGTCATAGCGGTGACCAAGACCACCAACCACGAGCCACATCGAAATACACAATACTTTCTCAGGTAAACATTTAGGCGAGCCAGTCGTGAACGAAAGCCTAATGTTCTGTGGATGGATTTTTATGGTCTCCCTGTTTTTTTCCTCGCCATTCCCACACAATTTTCTCGCCATGCTCACTCCATGCGGTCATATTGTTTACTAACACGCCACAGTGTCCAGATTGGAGAGATTTGTTCAATTGCAGACCAGCTAAATGAAGGCCAAGACGAAATCCGATCTGGACTCACAAGCCTTGATGCTCGAATAACAAAGCTCGACAAGGACTTGTCTGAGGTGCCAAGTATTGTTGCAGAGGCCAGAGGGATCTCGAAAGAAGTGCACACTGAGCTATGCGCGTTATCGGTCATTGAGCGTCTCGGAAATCCAAACCAAAGATATTGGGATGTGACAGAAGCGGATTCTCACACTTTCCGTTGGATCATGCGGAATGAAGATGAGAAGAGCATTCGTCCACATGATAGCCAAAGCTCGCTGGACAACGAAGATGCAGAGCACGAAGATGCAGAGCACGAAGATGCAGAGAACGAGCATGCAGAGAACGAATCACG
The DNA here is from genome assembly GCF_026229845.1 of Diaporthe amygdali. Lineage (NCBI taxonomy): Eukaryota > Fungi > Ascomycota > Sordariomycetes > Diaporthales > Diaporthaceae > Diaporthe > Diaporthe amygdali. The sequence continues at coordinate 625,835 of NW_026517039.1, forward strand.
GTGGGAGATTGAAGCGAGACTCGACTACGAAAACACCCAGAGAGATGTCAATGTACGACTCAGAAACTGGCTTCGGAATGGGAAAGGACTGTTCCATGTCTCAGGAAAACCTGGATCCGGCAAAAGCACGCTCATGAAGTACCTGGTACAGCACCCGACAACGATACGCTTACTTGAGGAATGGGCCAAGCCGGAACGCCTGGTCCTAGGGAGATTTTTTTTTTGGAAACCTGACCAAGGGGAAAACAGCTTAGAGGCCTTAGTTCGTGGGCTTCTGCGTAGTATGATACACTTTGATGCCAGCTTAGTCCACTTGGCATTTCCCATGTGCAGCAAGTCCTCCTTTGAGCAGCTTTCTCTCCAGTCGGAGTTGCAAATGACGAAGTCGGAGGTTTCAAAGGCATTCAAAAACATCGTCAATGATGTTAACCGACCGAAAACAATCAAATTTTGTTTCTTCATCGATGGCCTCGATGAGCTTGACGAGGATAAGGACACAACACATTCGGAGATTGTGAAAATATTCCAACAATGGGCGAATACGTCGACCGGATTCGTCAAGATATGTGTATCAAGCAGACACTTCCCAGTGTTCGAGAACATGCCCGTTCACGATCGTATCCGGATCCAGGATCTTACCAGGTACGACATTATCAACTTCGTCCGAAATGCCCTAGGATCTCAACAAACATTCAGGTCCAACATGACAGCGAACACTAAGGAATGCCGGGAACTGGTCGGCGCGATTGTCGAACGTGCCGATGGTGTGTTTCTATGGGTCAGCCTTGTTGTGAGGTCAGTTGAAAGAGGACTGTCGAACGCAGACTCGATAGCCATTTTACGTGAACGGGTGAAGAGTACCCCGAGAAGACTAGAGGTGCTTTTCAAAACACTCATTGACTCGATTGAAAGCTGTCACGCACAAATGGTTTGCCTGCTTCTAGCGCTTGCTATGGCACGGTCCGTGGACTCCAATCACCGGTACTATTCCTATGATCTTTCTCTTTCCGAGTGCGGACAATTCTTCCATGCACTTGAAAAGCCCCAAACCGGTGATATTGACGCCGTTTTTCAAGTGAACAACACTCCAGAACCTTTCAAACTTACACCAAAAGCAATCACAGATATCAAATCAAAAATATTTTTCAGGTGCAAGGGATTATTGGAGGCCGTCTCAGCACGTGGAGAACACTATGTACGCACTGGAAAGTACACTGGTCAAAGAGTCAAATTTCTTCACCGTTCGATTCCCGAATTTCTGGCAACATGGATCTCAAAACAAATGACTACACATGGCCTTACTTCTTTACATGTGTACACCACGGCATGCTGGATGTTGTGGGCGGAGATCGAGTTTCTCAACTCCACAATTAGCCTGTCACAGTCATCATTCGACGACCAGCGCTGGCTGCGAGTCTACATACTTAATATAGCGAGGGCTGCAATAGGTATGTTGCAGACAGATACCACGTTGAAAGCCGAGCATTCAACAGCATTTCTGCTTCTGAACCGGGCAGAATGTGCTTTACTACCAGCCATGTCACTTTCCGCAACATATGGAAGAAAGGACGGACATCAGGACACGCGAACGTGGAATACCTCAGACTGTACCCCTACCACTCCTCTTAGCCTCACTCCACTATGTCATTTGGCCTCATCACCATTAGTTGCCGCAGCGAGGACTGATTGCCATGCATACGTACGTTGGAGATTGGCACAAACGTCACAATTTGCGCCGCTTGATGATCATATGAGGCATTGTCTCCAATATGTCATCGATCCAATATACATGGGTCACATTGAAGATTCTTTGCAAATTCTCGATGTTCTTGCCGAGAAGGGCGCAGATGTCAATAAAGAGGTTCTGAGTTGCTGTGGAAGGCTTTCGATATTTAAGAGCGATACTGGAGGGCTGCCTTCTTTTTTTGATGCGATGTGGATGTATGAACTGTTCTCAAGCGAGTACAAGGCCTCAAATTTTGAGCGAGGCTTTTTTAGCATTGTTGAGTGCCTTCTGGGGCTTGGAGCCATGTGTCGGTCTGTTTTATGCTTTGGCACAGCGAAAGACTGGTTCAGGATCCCATCTTCTCTGCCTGATGCCCCTGGCCAGGCCGACATTCAACTTGGCAACATTGAACAAGTTCCTGGGGCTGTCTGCAGCGTGTCTTGGGGGGAGAAGACGAACGAGTATCTGCGCAAAGTCTGTGGTCAGAACGATGGCATTATCACGCTTGAAAATTGGGTGACTTACGCCAAGCCCCAGAACATGGATGCCATATTGTCACTCATTAAGCGGAATTCACGCTCTGAAGAAGCAGCATCTGCGGACGCGAGGGAACTTACTGCCACGCAACGTCTTCACGCAGCTGTTTTAGAAAGACACGGAGTTCACAGGGATGCCAAACTCGTTTGGATTCTAGAAGAAGATTGTAGCTAAGCTGCGATTGGCATATCTGTTTGATGAGATCGAAACGGAAATCTGTCCTCGCTGTTCACCTTCGACAGATTCGGGCTCTCAGCTGGCAACCGGTTATATCTGCTCAAACATCTCAGGTGCTTGAAACGCTCACTGAATCTTCTCAAGATGAGTGGGACCACATATCAATAGATCGTTACTCTGACGGCTCCACTCTGCCATCACACTCCGCCCAAGTCTTTGCGTACGGCGGCGGGAAATGCAGTCTCTGAGTCCTTGTTTGATGCTTTCTACGGGTGCTCGATGCATATTGATGTCATAGAACATTCGTCGTCTTTTTTGGGGAAACGCATGCTGGTGCAGTGCATCGAGGTGTCAAAGAGATATGATCATCAGGTGTTAAGTGCCCATGACCGGGGCGGCGGCGACCATTCAGAGATGTGAAAGAATTATATCCAATACGGATAGATCACAAGAGGACCTACCGAGGTAACAAATCTATCGGATGAGAGTTATTGCGCGTACCGGGCAGACTGGAGGGGTATTTGTGGCGATCGCCCGTAGAACCTCCGGGACGGGAACGATGAAGTGGCACACGTCGTCAAGGTGGTGGTCAGAACAAGGTTGCACCACGCCTGCACAACAAATCCCACTGGTTCTGACCCCGCAGTATTTGTGCTCTCCACCGAGGCATAAGTATCTACGCCAGGCCTAAGGGTGGATGGTGATGTAGCCAGTAAATTATAGTGCAATTTTGAAAGTGTGGGGTGATAACCTTTGCCCATGGTGCTGTGGAAAATTTCCTAATCTTTTGTACTTCATCGCCCATATCCGCGTCATTCACTCATCATCATGGCTCCAGCTCGCGCAGGAGAAGTATCATGGCCAACGGGCATGGATGTTTCTTCAGCCTCGTACGAAGGAAGTCCTCGGAATGCCGAACACATCAACAATATCCGTTGGGATCTGTCGTTGAAACCAAAACGCTACGAAATGCTCGGGACTCCTCCAGATTCAAGTATCTTGTTTCTGGACGTTAACATAATTGATTCTACTGGGGCCGAGCCTTACAACGGCGATGTCTTGATCCAAGGTTAGCAATATTTCAGTGGCAAAACTTGTTATTATATGACATAAAGTTGCTTATGTGTCCCAATTTCCGCGCCCCTATTCTCTATGAAGCTTAAATATAGAATAGGGCAACGCTTTGCCGCCGTAGGCGAAGTGCCAGACGTCGATAATCTCAAACAAGATCCACAAGTACATGTCTTCCACGGCCGAGGAAGGACACTGATGTCAGGCCTTGGCGATGGTCACACACACTTGACATGGAATGGCGGCGACCTCAACCATTTGGGAGATCTTGGCGTTGAAGAACATACCCTGGTCACGGTGAAAAGCGCACGCTGTTTTCTGGACTCCGGGTACACTATGTAGGTTCCGAGTCAATGAGCCTGATGACAGGCCTAGCCTCTGCTGCATTGGTAAGGTCTAACGAGCTTCATTGACAGGTGCTTCGGTGCCGCTTCCGCAAAGGAACGTTTGGATGTCGTCATCAGAGATGCAATAAATGCTGGAGACATTCCGGGACCACGTTATCTCGCTAATGGAATGGAGCTTGCTCGGCGGGATGGGACACTTGTCGCCGGGATTACGGCTGCTGCAGATGGACCTGATGAAATGCGTGAGGTGATCAGACATCATGTGGATATAGGGGTTGATAACGTAAAGTTGAGCATGTCTGGAGAAGAAGTAAGTCGCAGGACTGTACAGCCTTTCGCATGGAGACCGCAGCTGATGATCCAACAGATAACAGAGACTCTTGCAGCTCAAGATTGCTACTTCACGGACGAGGAGACGGCCGCATGCGTTGATGAAGCGCACAAGCATGGCAAGCGACTATGTGCTCATGCAAGAGCCAGAGACTCCGTTATAATGTGTAAGTGCACCAATGCCGAAAAGTCCCGCATATGAAATCCATGCGCGCCGCATCAAGCGTACTGAAACACTCCACAGGTGTCAGGCACGGCGTCGAGGCTATCTACCACGCATCTTTCATCGACGACCAAGGCATGGACATGCTCGAGAAAGCCAAGACAAAACACGTTGTGGTACCAGCCATCAACTGGCTTATCGCCACCCTTCACGAGGCAGAGGCCTTCGGATACACACACGCCCAGGCCGACAAAGCAGGCTACACTCGAGAGCTCAATACTGCGATTGCGGGCCTCCGGGAGATGCACCGCCGCGGCATTGTCGTCCTGCCTGGAGGGGACTACGGATTCGCATGGACGCCCCATGGGACATACGCGCGGGACTTGGAGCACTTCGTCAAGCTTTTGGGCTTCACGCCCCATGAAGCTATCATCGCTGCCACAGCGGGTGTTGCGGCGTTGATGATGAGGGCAGATGAGTTGGGTAGAGTCCAAAGGGGGTGTTATGCTGATTGCATATTGGTTGACGGGGATCCGTTGGCGGATATCAGCGTGCTTCAGGATCACAGTCGGCTGAACGTCATCTGTATCAACGGAAGGATCCATAAAGTAGCAGATCAGGACTCCAGATGTTGATAACGGAAATTTGGAAGCTAACTCAGATCGTGAATCTAGGGGTTGTGCTTTTCTTTGCTCGTAAGAGGAGATACAAATGTTCCCAAAAGGATATTGCATGGCGAACTCCGACTCTTTTGCCAGGGCAGACTCCTCCCCTCCCAAAAGAAACCCAATACCTCTTTACTGTTCCGGACTTGGATAGTCGTGACTCGGCCAAGTCACTGTTTCAATGATCCTTGATATTCGAAACTTTAGTGATCAATGGAGAACACGCTAATAGAATGTTGGCTTCGATGTTGTTGATCGCCGAAGGAGTTCATATCGATGACACACTTTGAGACACAGGAAATCAGTGTTAGTTAACGTGTCTAGGCTCTAACGAAACAATGACATTTCTGTTGTTCTTATTCTTGAATGGTCACATCAATACTATATAAGCTCTTAACAATACCGCTCTAAACATTAGACTTAAAAGTAGAGATTCTTATACTATATCGAACTGCCGCAGTTTTGGGCACAAATTTTGAAGAGTATCCATTGGGAGCTTTAATTTGACGTGAGGGTCTTCTCGCAACTCATTGTGGAAGTCCGAAGACATAGATGGGAACAAAGCTTCGAGCCTCGGATCTATCAGTGATCGTTTTCCTGTCTGGGCGTCTTCCCAGTACGAGTGGACGCCCCATTCTCGGCTCGAAGCATATACTCTGCGGATATTCGTCGGCAACGAACCCAGGAGTGTCTCCCCTTCAGAGATGCCTAGCATATAGCACTCGCCCACAATGCGGAACTCCGTCTCTCCTTGAGGTCGGAGGACCATGGGCGTGTGGCATCCGAGAAGGATGCAGACAACATCTCCTTCTCGAGCCAGACGAGGTGCTATTCCCAGATACCCGCCGGTTGCGTGCATCAGCTGTTTTCCTCCTAGCATCGCGCGCGATACGCCAAAGAAGCCGGTTGACGGGCCCAATGATTTTTCTTCGGGATCTCGGTCTTCCTCGGGCCGATATAGCTGCTCGAGCGTATGCATCGCGTCCTCCAGATTAGGCTCGTATCCAACCCATGGCTCACAATGCTCTTGCAGAGAATTGGCAAGGACCGTCCTTGTGTAAGCCTCTCTCATGCTGATACCAGTCACATATTGTCCCGAAAGCTCGCTTTCTGGAATGAGGTGCCGAATAGCATCCGCGACATCTCTGACGTGCCTAGCTGTCAATATATCTGGCACAGGCTGCAGTCGCGCTATCTTCATAGTTGAGATACCTGACAGGCTCAGGACTTGACGATCTGGTGAGCGTGAATAGACTGCTGCCAGCTGCGACGAAGCAAGGCCTCGCCAGTAGACCCTCCCAAAAATGGTGTCCTTCTTGGACCAGTCCGGCGTCCAGCTGGGCACCCATGGTGCATCATCGGGTCCGGGCTCGCACTGGCTCAGGAGGTTGCAGCAATCGAAACGGATAATCCACCGCCAGAGAACGTCTCGGAAAACAGTGGCGAAGTCTTTCGTGTAGTCAGGGATGCCGACGACCTCCCTCTCAGCCTTAGGCAAGAAATTCAGGACCGCGTAAAGCCTGTCCCGCCTATCCGTGCAACTGGACTGTCCAAAACAGACACGGATGAATCCAAGGCCCACTGTCGACGGCTGGCCGATAAAGCCTCGGAGGAGGAGCAGCCGTTCATATAACCTGCCCTCGTACTCGGATGGAGGACGCCTCCTGTTACTTTTGTAGAGCGCCATTAGCCCGCGGCGAAACAGCGCCCAAGCGACATGAGACCGTCCGCACTGGACGACTGCCTTTGCCTCGAGAGCTAGAATTTCCTGCCGAATCCAGAGCCGGTAGAACCACCCCCTGCAGAGGAGGTAATAGATTGAGCGCGCGTCGTCAGCAGTGATGGGGACGGTCGCATCTGGGTCGTTCAACGCAGGTTCCGTAGATGCTTGATTGGCTGGGACGCCCACATGCTGGAGCCACTTCGGATACTCCACGTCGATGTGCGTGCCCATCCAGGCGATGAAGTTCAGCGCACGGGTGCTGTCGTGGTATTCCGGCCCAAGCCAAGCGATGACGTGGGTTGCGAAGCTGTAAATCGTGCCCATCTGGGCGACCTGCGGGCCCTTCTCGATGTCGTTCGACTGATCAATACATAGCGCATCGATCCAGAGGAGTCGTGGTCTGTCTGTGTATCGCAGGTTGAAGAGTGCGATAGCGAGATTCCGTGTCACTGAGACCACGGCAGTCTTATCCTTGCCAACATACACCGAGAAGGGTGTCTGGTCTTTGTCCCAACTGTATGAAAGCGCCTCGTAGTGAAGGGGTTCGCCGGGAATGATAGGCATCGGGTCCAGGTCCACTATTAGATGCTCATCGTCTGTGCTCCCTGGATGCAGGCTGACGAGCCGCGTATGTCCATCTGAGGGCAGGGGAGGGTACTGATACCGCTCCACCGGGCCTCTGTCTTCAGCATCCTTAGGACTGACGAGCTTCGAGGTCGATATGTCCTCCATCAGCTTCAAGTCTAGTGCGCACCGAGGTCGCTGTGTTGGCTAGTCGCCAGGACTGACTCCTCGACTCAGACGCCAGCTGCTGAGCACCCGCCTTCGGCGAGGAGCAGCCAATCTGACCTGCTAGTATGTCCTCAGCACAGATCGTACGAGGTAAGTCTCGCTATTTGTTATCTGCAAGGCAAATTACATAGCACGGCGTAAGTATCTCTCAGGACTGGACGGTGTTCTGAAACGGTTTCCTGGCTGGGCAAACAAGTTGGCCGACCTAGACTATGTGGTCCTTTCTGGTCTGCCACTTGCCACGTGCCAAGGCCAAAGGATCAGTAGCCAGCAGGTGCACTATGGTTGCATTCATTTCGCGCCAAGGAAGCAGCTGAGCACAAGGGCCGGTCTGGAATCCCTATAAACAGCTTCTCTATTCATTTCTCATGCAAGGATCATGGTTTCTGGTCTGTGTTATTCTTACAGCAGCATCCTTTATCGACCATTTGACTAGCTTAGCTGCTTTCCTAGCTGGGGCGGATTAAATGGCATTGTACAGCCCGTTTTGCTCGTTCAGTGCAGCATTTCGACTAATGTTATTTAGAGACTTAAGACGTTGGAGAATATGCCGCTCTTGATATAAAGGCAGACGTTATTTACTGCGGTGCAATACGGCATTGATTTCCGAAGCTGTCTGGCCAAGTCTTCTGCAACGACCACCGAAGGTATCAATTGGTTATTGCTCGACAAGAACAAGTCCCTCAAATATTCTCATTGAGTGCTTGAGTGAACTGGAGCATGCAGAAACTGGGCAATCAATGCATGAACTTTCGTGTCAGAGCCAATATTTGGCTGAATTGGAGGGCTCACATCAGCAACCCTGGAGTTATGAGTTATCCTCTCTAGTCCCGCTGCATAAATGGCTTCCAAGTGGCAGAAAAGACACTCACTATCTAATCTGGCTGAGGCCTGCTTGGAAGTATGTTCTCATAGTGAAGCACCAGAAGGTCCTTATACTCAAGGAAAGGGACCATCAAATCTGCCGGACACACCAATGATATAACATACATTGATTAACCGCTGACGGGCGTTAGATGTACTGAGAAAGGCGAGAAGCTTTGCCAGCAAAGTCGAATGCATGGTGCTGCCATCCTCTGTACGCTGAGGAGACTGTGATGCCTTGCGATAATCTTGAATAGGATCACTTCAGATGGCCGCCATGGCGCTTGATGACATCTTTGATATTCATTCAATGGCGAGCAAGACCGAATTGAATCAGTTAGAGGGCACAGGCCACGATCAGAGTCATAAAATTTGTTCGATGTTTGCAAGTTGACTGCCAAGCAGTTTGCGGCTTAATTTCGTTGTGGGGAACGATCGAAAATGATCTGTCTGTAGCATCGAAGGTGAACCAAGAGCTTGGCACTAGTTTGTGCTTGCAAACAAGCCAAACCTCGAGTTTCGCGTTCTCTATTGGAAATTGGAAGAATGCTACCACTTTGAATATCGGAAGACGAACCCCGCCGCACCTGGTCTCCCTAAACCGGCACGACTCGGCGGCCCGCGGTGTCGACCTTCCGGCATCTCGAATCGCCTCTCGATGCGTATGTTGCTCCAATTCCCTCTCAACACACAAATCGAGATCCCTACGAGAACCAAGCCACGTTGCCCACCATGTCCACAACGAGCAAGCCAACAATAGCAATAGCTGGCCTAGCAATCGAGACCTCAACCTTCCACCCAGGCCGCACCAAGGCAGAAGACTTCCACCCCCGCCGCGGCACAGCCGAGATAACAGCCTACCACGCCGCGGTTTTAGGGCCCGGCACGCCCCTAAGCCAAGCCGCGAACTGGAAGGGCGCCCTGATCGGACACGCCCTGCCCGGCGGGCAAGTGAGCCTCACAGCCTACCAGCAGCTCGAGTCCGACCTGCTCGCGCGGCTGCAGGCCATCGTAGACGAGCACCACGCGTCAACCGGCGGGCAGCCCCTCGACGGGCTATGGCTCGACATCCACGGCGCGATGTGCGTGTCCGGGCCAGTGCACGACGCCGAGGCGACACTGCTGCGGCGCATCCGCGCCGTCGTGGGGCCCGACTGCATCGTCAGCGCCAGCATGGACCTGCACGGCAACGTGTCGCGCGAGCTGGCGCACCTGTGCGACCTGGTGACGTGCTACCGGACGGCGCCGCACGTGGACGTCGCGGGGACGCGGGCGCGCGCGTGCGAGAACCTGCTCGAGGTGCTGCGGCGGCGGGGCGCTGGGGACAAGGCGTTCCGGCCCCTCAAGGCGTGGGTGCCGCTGCCGATCCTGCTGCCTGGGGAGCAGACCAGCACGCGCGACGAGCCGGCTAGGTCGATCTATGCTGCTGTCCCTGGCGTGGAGGCCGTGGACGGCGTGCTTGACGCCGCGGTGTGGGTGGGCTATGCGTGGGCTGATGAGCCGCGGAATAGGGCTGCGGTTGTGGTTACGGGGTGGGACAAGGACGCGGTGGCAAGCGGGGCAGAGAAGCTGGCGCGGCTGTTCTGGGATAGAAAGGAGGAGTTTCACTTTGTTGCGCCGACGGGGAGTCTGGCGGAGTGTCTAGATACAGGCCTCACGAGGATCAAGGACGAGACGAAGCGGCCGTTCTTCATCAGTGATTCCGGCGATAATCCCACCGCAGGCGGCAGTGGCTTTGTGACTTGGGGCCTGGCTAGGGTGCTAGAAAGGGATGAGTTTAAGCAGCCTGACGGTCCACAGGTGATCTATGCCAGTGTGCCAATCGCTGGGTGGGCAACAGAGTGTGTCCGGGCTGGAGTTGGTGCTACGATAACAGTGACACCAGGCGCGGGGAATGAGGGCGGCCTTGATGCCCCACTGATGATGACAGGGCGGATACACAGTATCAAGCAAGGCGACAAGGACGCCAAAACGGAGGTTGTTCTGCAGATTGGCAGTGTGTTTGCGATCTTGACAGAACAAAGGAAGCCCTACCACAAGGAAAAGGACTTCACAGATCTCGACCTAGAGCCACGCAAGGCTGATATTGTCCTTGTCAAGATCGGGTATCTTGAGCCGGAACTGTATGATATGGCAAAGGACTGGATGCTAGGTCTCACACCTGGAGGGGTGGACCAGGATTTGATCAGGTTGGGCCATAAGGAGATCAGGAGGCCGATGTGGCCGTTCGACAAGGCTTTTGAGAAAGAGCCGGATCTGTCGGCAAGAATCATTGCTATGTCGAACGAGCCGCTGGAGGGACCGGACGAGTAGTCTAGGGCTTCACTCGCAGACGATATGGATGGCGCCATGTCTCCCGGAGCCTGGAACGTAGACAGGGGAAAAGATATATAATATCATTAATATATGTTGTAGTCTATGAAAAGCTGTCTAAATGGGGCTCATTATTCAAAAGGCGTTGAATGGCTCGTATAAGCCCCTCTTTGTGCTCGATCTGACAGCAGTATGATCGCCGTCCTGGACTGCGTAGGCATCAACCCCATTTTGATGCATCTGCAGCGATCATCGAGCGGTCGTAGATGGGCCTGGGCCCAGCCTCGCTGTGGGGGAGAGTCTCACAGGTGCATTCGCGCGTGGTGAAACTGTGAGGTAGGTCTCGCGGCAAAGTGGTTGTGTCAGAGCCCTGCGCTGCTATCTTGGGTCGCCCCACAACGCTGTTTCCAGCCCCGGACCTTGGCCGACATCTCTATCCACCTCCCTTGCAACAGACCCGATGCTTTGGGAAAGGGCATTTAAGCCTTCTTCGATTCGAGACGGGGGGTTGGAAATTATCATCGAAAGCGATAATGGTGGATGTGGTCCTCGGAAATGACCCGGGCGTAGGCGTCCAAATGTGATTCGACAATGGACAAAGGCTCAAATGGCCTGGACTGCGTCGAAGTGGCTGCGCCGCATGGTGGACAAAGTGTCGCGCCCCAAGATATCGTCAGGACGGACAATACTCTAGAAGCAGATCATCAGCAAGATATTCTCTGAAGCGATGCCTGGTGTCTCATGGTTCACCATACCTTGACAGCCAACTTCCCAGTCGCTTCTCGACCCATCTGGAGGTAGGCAACAGGTGCAGCCAAGGTGCACGAAGCCATGATGGAGACGACAAGGGCGGAGAATTGCATCTTGATGAATTATTGAAATCGATCGGATAGTTCGGTAGTCTTGTGATCTGCGTTGATGAACAGACAGCCCAGCTGATTTGGTCGATCCAGCAACGTGACAATGAGAAAGAAGGTAAGGGTCGGGGTGATGAGCTTTCATCGACAGATCTGCGAGGCAGTGCACCTGTCCCTCTTAAATGGCAATGCGTGCAAGGCATTTTCGAAGTAATAACAAAAAAGGAAATATGCTCGTAGATACGGCAGATGTCCGGCTGACGACGACGTAGAGCGGTTGAAAACTGGCGAAGGCTCCGCTGTCTGTTTCAACTGCTTGGTGGGCGCATTGTGACAGGCGTCTCAACCATGGGACGACATCTCAACAGTTCACTGGAGCTGGCAAGTCTAGCGACCACCCGATGTGGGCGACGGACATCTTCCTGGCTTGCCAAGAGGCAGATCATTTCGGCCACGAAGCTCGAAGGCTCGATGAAAGGGGGCACGTCTGGTGAAGCGAAGAGTTGAGCGAGGTCGGGATCGGCCCGTCGTCCCATGGCTGGTTTAGAGATGGTGTTTCGTATGCGAGATGGGAGGCAACTCTGAGTTATTTCTTGCTATTTCTGCCTTGCACTGGGAGCATGCATAAGCTCGACGGAACCCATCGTTACAACATGATGGACAAGCTGACGACAGTCATGGCCATCTCAGGGGATCAAAGAGCAAAAGCTTAGATGAACATAGATTTCGGTCCTCCCCCCACAGAAAGGGGGCATATAAGCCGTCACCTAACCGTCACCTAACCCTGGGCGGCGAGAATAATAGATAAGAGATAACAGACCAAGCACCTGCACTCACTCGCTGCAACACCAAATTCGTGCCTGAGGCAGCACAGGCCAATGGAGGGGCCTGGGCTGGCAGGGTAGCGCGGGGTAAGAAAATTTCCCAACCTCGCCCTATCTCTGCTGTTGTGTTTTCTTTGGGCATCGACATCAATCTTGACGACTTCGTTGCTTCACAACATCCATCTACATTCGATACCCGTCCCGCTCAACTCCTCATCACAAACCCCCACAAACCGTCAAAATGGGTTTCACCGATCTCGTCAGCGACGCCGGCCTGACCATGCTCAACAGCTACTTGACCACCCGCTCATACATCGTCGGGTACGTTGCCGCTTCCAGTCGCCTCCTGCATTGCATCGAGCACCACAGCCTGCCCCTTTATTGCGTGGATGTTTCCCATGGTCCGTGTTTCTGAGCAGCTTCAACACCTGCGCATGAATGCAGACCCAGCACTCCTGTTGCACCGCTGACCCATCTGCCCAAAACTTTACTTCCCCTGCCTGCTCCCCCCCTTCTTACCAACTTGCCTTACTCCTCCCCACAGTCCACCCCTAGCTAACATCTGTCTTCCCCCTTCAACAGCTACACCGCCTCCCAGGCCGACGTCGCCACCTTCAAGGCCATCTCCTCTGCTCCTGACGCCTCCAAGTACCCCAACGCTGCCCGGTGGTACAAGCACATCGCCTCCTACGAGTCCGAGTTCCCCACCCTCTCTGGCGATGCTTCCAAGCCCTACACCGCCTACGGCCCAGAGGTCGCTGAGGTCACCCTGAACCCCGCCAAGGCCCCCGCCGCCGAGGAGGACGATGACGACGTTGACCTGTTCGGCTCCGACGACGAGGAGGAGGACGCCGAGGCCGCCCGTATCCGTGAGGAGCGTCTGGCCGAGTACCGCAAGAAGAAGGAGGGCAAGACGAAGCCTGCCGCCAAGTCCGTCGTGACGATGGATGTTAAGCCTTGGGGTATGTATCCTCTCTGGTCCCCCATATCATGTTGAATTCGAGATGCGTTTTGAGAGGCAGAGAGCGTTAACGCTAACGTGATATTACTCGCAGATGACGAGACTGACCTGCAGGCTCTTGAGGCGTCTGTGCGTTCGATCGAGAAGGACGGTCTGGTCTGGGGTGCCTCCAAGTTTGTCGCTGTTGGTTTCGGTATCAAGAAGCTGCAGATCAACCTGGTCGTCGAGGACGACAAGGTCTCCCTCGAGGAGCTCGAGGAGGAGATCCAAGGCTTCGAAGACTACGTTCAGTCCTCCGACGTTGTCGCCATGCAGAAGCTGTAAGAAGCTCAGCCGGCCTGCTGGTTGATGGGGATGGGGTATAAAAAAAAACCTTGAGGCTGTCGACAGACGGCTATGACTGAACATGGAAATAATGATGATGTCTGTCTACACCGCCTGCTTGTCAAGCTGAGCGTGGGGGAGTAGAATGCGTCAGTAAAGAGCATGAAAAACAAATGCAATCCAACGCAATAGACGGGGTCACCATGGCGAAATTCTGCAAGATTGGCCTTTGCCATTCCAATACTACCACCCTTGTGCATGTGCCTGTGCTCACTTCTTCTGCAGAACCTTTAAATTTGTTGCCATTGCCGAGAATTTACAAAGCGTTTCTTCAGCCTGTCTGAACAGCTGCTCCGACCAGTGTGCTGGCGATGCTAAGCAATCCAAGACTGGCCTGTGTTGATCAAGTTCCAGGGATTCTCCCCAGTGTAGTGTCTTCTATGAGAAATAACTTTCGCAAAGATTGTATTACCCCGGTACTGATAGTCGAATGTTCTTCCTCATGGATACTGACAAGAGTTGTTGCGTATGAGTAACGCTGTGCCGCTATTCTGCATGACGGCTTACATGAGCTGTTGGCGCCATACCACCATCTTTTTCAATATCTCACGCAGAAGCGCCTCATTGATAAAGCAGCCAATTTCACACGCCCGAGATGTCCCCGTTCCCTTCGCTAAGCTCTCCTGTGCTACCACTAACTTAGACGACGAGAGCCGCCAGGCATCAAGGAACCCAGCCCGCTAAACAAATGTCTACAACAAAATCAATCCTCATCACGGGCTGCTCGGCCGACGGCATCGGCGCAGCCATGGCGCTCGTGTTAGCCAAGCGAGGCCACCACGTCTTCGCGACGGCTCGACATACCTCCAAGATCCCCGAGTCCCTTCGTAGCCTCAGCAACGTCACCACCATGGCGCTCGACGTCGCAGACCCGTCCTCCATTGCTGCCGTCGCCCGGGCCGTGGCGGACAGCGGGCGCGGCCTGCAGGTGCTCGTCAACAACGCCGGCGGCGGATACGTACGGCCTGTGCTCGACATCGACATTGCTGCGGCGCAGCGGCTGTTTGAGGTTAACCTGTGGGGCCCGCTGCGGATGATCCAGGCCTTCGCTGACCTTCTGATCTCGAGCCGCGGCCGGATTGTCAACGTGAGCTCGTCGGCTGCCGTCATTAACTCGCCGTGGTATTGTATGTCCGGCCCAGTATCTTTGGGGCTCAGCGCCTGAGGCATCTGCCAGATCCTACTTGCAATGCTCCTTCGTCATCTCTGTGCGCTCTTAATAGATTATGTATGCCGATGACTGGCTAATACCATATTTAAACCCAACAGCGACATACGCCGGGTCCAAGGCCGCATTGAACACTGTCTCCGAGACGCTGCGGCTGGAGCTCGAGCCGTTCGGTGTGACTGTCACCACCATTATGCCTGGAGTCATCGACAGCAAGCTCCACGTCAACGACGCTGCTGGTTTCGACATCCCACTGAGTTCGCGTTACTCGCGAATTAGGGACATCATTGCCAGTAACGCTAGCGGTGAGTTCCTCCCGAAGGACAGTCTCTCGGCGGAGAAGTTCGCCGAATTGGTGTTGGACGATATCACCGGGACTGGGAAGGGAGGGCTGGTCACTCGAGGACCGTATGCTTCTATGTTGAGATGCATAAGCCAGTGGGCACCGACCTGGGTTGGAGTAAGCTTCCCTCACGTTCGATTCGCTCATGGATACAGCTGCATGTGGTTGTAGAACAACTCAGTCAATCTAACATGTTCTCGATAGGATTTCCTCTTTAGTCAAAACCAGGGGCTCAAAGAGCTATCACAGAAAATTGCGCAGGATAAGGGTACCTAATTCTGGTATGACTGGCAGTTGTTCACAGCATCTAAGTGAACATCGTTCAATTCAAACTCACACATATGTTCGAAGCTGATAAATGGCAGCGATGGTAAAATGCCTGCGATTGAGGAGGGTACAAGCGAGAGATATCAAGCATTTTGCAGGGAATCTGGCAGACAGGCCTGGATTAAATATCAATGAAATTTTTCAGGTCATCATTCAGGACCCCGCGAAACCTTGGCATGATCCATGATCACATATTGAGTCCCTTTCTTCTAACGTGAGGTCTATTGATGTGAATAGTCCCGGTGTACCACCCGCGACTAATACGTCCGCTCCAGCTCCTCAAATTTGATGTACTTTTCACCCTCATGTGCACATTTGACGATTTGAGCTGGCCCCGTGATTTAAATTTCATAGTCGAGGTTCTGTTTATGAAACTTGCAGACATCGCATCTGCATTCAGCAATGAAAAATCTAAATCATATGGACTTGAAGCGGTCCCCAGTCGATCCAGGTCCGTCTTGGGCCATCATCGAGCCTCTTCTGCACATTGGTTCGTTTTAGTATTCATCACGCCAAGGCGTCATAACACACCAGCCGTCCGTTATTTCCATGATGGACTTGAGTAGACCAGTATCGCTACGCGAGGCTAACACCCATAAAGTCATCACCTAGAAAAGAACTAATTTCTGTGTAGTCTGTGCCCGAAAGTTGCGATTCCATACACCCACAGAGAAGTCCATTCTTCTTTTTTTTTACCATGGTCGACTTCCTCCAAATCACTCAAGACAACCCTTTTATAATCAATTTGAATTCAACGATGGAGACTCCTCGACATTTCGACCAAACGAAACAAGAAGATAAGCCAGCTGCTGCCTGTCGCTTCATGTTTTTAGAGCTGCCCGCCGAGCTGCGCAACATGATCTACCGGTTCACCCTCACCACCAATCCCACTCGGCTGATCCAGAAGCACAAGTACAACTGCAGATACGTCCAAGGTCTTACACCCCGCCCTGGACAATCGCGTTGTAGGTTCTGCCAGCCCCGAGGAGGAGGAGCCAGCCTCCTCTTGACCAACAGCCAAATCAACACCGAGGCTGCTTCAATCTTCTGGGCCGGGAACCACTTCTCCTTCGATGACTTCGAATCTTTCATCCACTTCGTCGGTACGACCCTGCGGCCCGGATATCGACGGATCATCAGCCAGGTCAGCATTCACTCGGACTGGGTCGGGAGGCCGATGAGGCGCAACCTTGCACTATCATTCTGGGACGTACTATACCAATGCAAGGGCCTCCATAAGCTGGGAATGCCACCACTGCGAGTTTACTTCATGTTTGATCGGGGGCCTGACTACTCAAGTACGCCTCCATGGGAACGTTTGTTAAGTGAGTTGCCCCGACTGCAGACCTTCTCGTGGCTGCGAACGGCGAGTCAATTCAAAGAAGTGGACCCGAAGGAACTCCCAACAGAGCGACACATCCGTGCTACTATCGACAATCATTTTTTCTTTCCTCGTTGCGCTGGGTTCCTTTGTGATATAGCTTCGCGTGGATGTACATATCCCCCCTTATGCCCAAATTTTGGGCATGGCCTGCACCTTTAGATGGACATGGGGCAGAGGAAAGCTTGCTGAGAATTGGCCGCCTGATAATTCCAACGATCGCAATGACAGACATGAAGTGAGTCTCAAAAAATTCACAAGCAGGCTCTTAAGGGTACGGTTTGGGTCCTTGACGGTACAGTTTCTCGATGTGCTGTTGAGACCCAAGACCACAGCACGGAGCGCCTGGCTCAGAATACTGGACGACGAAGCAAGCAGGACGCAGGAAGAGGCCCAAAGTCTGGAAAACCTGGGAGTTACGAGCACCGGCATCAGCCTCGTCTAAGACGCGATATTGATGGTTAGCGCGGCCCAAACAGGAATGCCGACTCGGACTTAGATTACTTAATCCAAACCCGAACTGCGTCATTGACGATGACCTCGCGAACTTTCGCGATATGGAGACACCGGACTTAACCCCTGTCTCCGTAGTCGCTCTGAATCCTACAACCATTACAAAATTTCGCCCTCAACTCAACTCAGTGCGTTGGTCATACTCCACGATCACATCCCTCATCATTGTTACCAACAACCCAATTCCACTATGGCCCGCATCTTCATAACCGGCTCTTCCGACGGCCTCGGCTCCCTCACAGCACAGCGCCTCATCAAGCAAGGCCACTCGGTCGTCCTGCACGCACGCAACTCCCAGCGTGCAGCCGATGCACAAAAGGCATGCCCGGGATCGGACGCCGTCCTCGTGGCAGACCTGACCAGCATCGACGAGACCAAGGCGCTCGCGGCGGAGGCGAACAAGCTGGGGCCCTTTGACGCGGTGCTGCACAACGCGGGCCTCTTTACAGGCTTCGAAAAGGTCACGGGCAAGTCCGGGCTGCCGAGCCTCTTCACCGTCAATGTGCTAGCGCCGTACATCCTGACGGGCCTGATGGACCGCCCCAAGAGGCTCGTCTACGTCAGCTCCGGCCTGCACCAGGGCGGCAAGCCGCGGCTCGACTCGCTCGAGGGGTCTGTGTACGCCGACTCGAAGCTGCACGACATCATGCTCGCCAAGGCGTTCGCGAGGAGGTTTCCGGGCGTCGAGAGCAATTCTGTCGACCCGGGCTGGGTGCCGACTAAGATGGGTGGTTCAGGTGCGACGGGGGATATTGAGGGAAGTATCAAAACGTTTGCCATGTTGGCGCTGGGTGAGGGTGAAGCGAAAGGGAAGACCGGGAAGTATTTCTACAACTTGAAGGAGGCCACATATTTGAAGACTGCAGATGATGAGGCGGCGCAGGATGGGCTTTTGAAGAGGTTGGCGGAGATCAGTGGCGTTGAGGTCCCGACATAACTCCATGTAAGAAGGATCTGATACAGTAGCTTGTCCAACCATTACGAATACAAATTGACATTCTCCGCAATGTTTGATTTTACACGGTTGTTCATTGTATTACGACCTATGTTTGATCAAGCGTGGATTCACGTGGGAGGGACATCGTATGTATGCACAGAACCTGAAGTACATGAGCACACAAGGCCATTTTCCTCAGAGCCATTAGCATAATTGGGAAAATATTTCCAAGCATTTGCTCCATGCTCTCCGAATCAGTGAACTCATTCGTCACAGTCTGGAAAGCACTGTATTATCGATGACAGGCAGTTTCAAGGTCTAATTAACGATTCGTAAATAGGTCGAGTCAGATGAAACACTGTATATACTGAACCGTCAGAATGTATATTGAGACCTCTAATTATCTTATGAACCGTATCACCAAGATGTCTTAAGCTTGCATCTAATACTTCGGGGATGACCAAAACAGCACAAAGACATACTCTCTCTCTCTCTCTAGGCGACAAACAGCCTTGCTCACAAATACAGCCTTTGGATGTTTCGAGGTGCTCAACCGCTCGCTGACCACCCATCATTATCCTCGTTGCACCTCGAACACTCTAGTGGCAGCAACATACTCGCCCTCGTGCGAATCAAAACTGTACAGCGCCATAAATCGGTCCCTCCCAAGTGAATACAGCCCGGGCCAAATTGCCTCGCGGGCAATTAAAATGCTCTTACTCCAAGTCTCGCCATCATCTACGCTCGCAACAATCTTGAAGTCCCCAGGCACAGTTCCTGATGAATTCGTCCCTTCGTTCGTCATGAACCCAGCCACCAGCGTGCCCCCGACATTAACCACCCCCGCCGGCGCCGACGACTGCTTCTCCTCGTCCAGCGGGTCATACACCCTCGCGCGCGTCTCCAGCGGCCACGTCTGCCCATCGTCCGGCGACATGACACGGCGCACATCGAAACGACCCGACTCAGTCGTCTCAAAGAAAAGAACCAGCCTCTTCTCCTCATCATCACCCCCAGGCCACCCATCCCCCAGCCGAGCAACACCAGTCATCCCATCGCGGCTACGCACCCTGTTCGCACCGGAGACAACCCTCGCCACGCGGCTCCACGTCCGCCCGCCGTCAGTCGACTCGCGCATCAGGCTGTCCTGGTCGCCCGCGTCGTTCTCGGCAGAGTAGTACGCCTGCAGCGTGGCGCCGTCGGCCGCGACGCGCAGGAACGGCTCCCACAGGCCGTTGAGGTTGGCGGAGCCGTTGTTGGCGGCGCGCGTGTCGATGTTGCTGAGGAAGCTCCAGGACGCGCCGCCGTCGTCGGACGCGGAGACCGAGAGCCGGTAGAAGGTGTAGTTGTCCGGCACGCCGAGGGTATTGTTGAGGGACCGGTCGTGGTTCCGGTACGCGTAGAGGATCCTCTCTGGGTGGTGCTGGCTGTCGCTCGTGCTGTTGGAAAAAGATGTGTTCGATGCCGGGACGCCCGTGTTGGTGCCGTCCCCCGTGCCGGGAAAGCCGCGCGGGAGCACGAGCGGGAACGCGTTGTCGAGCTCGCGGGTGCGGTTGTCGCCGCGCTCGACGTCGCCTAGCTTCTGCCACGAGCTGCCCCCGTCTAAAGATCGGTACGCTCGCAGGATCTTGGTGAAGCCCTGGCGAATTGCGTACCCGAGATATAGCCCCTCGTCAACGGAGCCGGATGCGCGCGGGTAGACGCCTGTGTACTCTAGGGAGACCGGGTCTCCGACTGGGTATACCTCTACGCTGGAGTTGCTCGCTGTGATGGGCAGGCATTCGAGGGCGCCGAAGCCCTGGGGTGGTAGCGGTTGGAGGAGACCCTGTGGGCTTGCGGCTTGGGAGAACAGTGCTATGATAGCTAGGCATGTTGGTGATAGGAAAGCAAGCATTTTCAACGAGTGCGTGGGTTCAAACGACCATCTGGCCCAACGAATGTGTGCTATGCGTAAACATCATCGAGGGTCTTCAGCTGCTGGACGCGTGAGACATGACTGTATGCCTATAATGCGCCCTGTCTATTACTATACAAGAGCAAAAAGGTCTGACCCCGTCCAACAGCAAGATGTGATGAACCAGTCAGTGCGGAAGTATAATAATTTGAGTTCAGCCATTGAGATCCTGCAAAGCGTAAATAAGAGACGAACACATTCAGCTGCGTCTATAGCAGAAGCAATCTCGTATAGTTATATGCACGTCTCAATAGCGCAGTATTGCGCCTGCAGCGTGATCAATGGGAAGCTTGGAGCTTGAACAAGTCAGCGCGCACAATCCATTTATGCAGCTTGGGAGGCAAGCAAGACAATATTTAATTACTTGTTGGAAGTTGGAGAACAGTGTTTGGAGTCCGTGTTTGAAGTCCGGAGAAGCTATGACAGATCACCGTACGAACAGTCTTTCAAGGTTTGTATAGCGGCTGTATTTACTGAGTTTGCCAAGTTAGAGGTATCGATCGCTAAAACAAAAAGCATTACCACACCGTCACATTACTCTACTATGTCCTCAACTATCCGCAGGCTTGGATTGTGACTGCTGCTGCTGCTGCAGCTGCTGTTGAAGCCCCAAGCCGACTGCGCTCCCTGCTACGCTGCCCCTCGTCGGCGCATACAGCGCATACAGGTCCTCCTTCGTCCTCGTGCCCTCAGCCGAGCCGCTACCCGTCGTGCTCGTAAACCCAGGAGTGATGGGCGTCTCTGGGTACGCGCTACCTCTGTTCGAATTGATATGGAAGCTTGGCGGTGGTGACAAGCCCGGGGTGTTCATTGCGCTAGAACGCCCACCTGCCATAGTTGTCCGCGTCACGTCAGTCCACGAGCTCATCGCTGACATGCGCTCGGTCTCGCCCGACACGGAGGAGCCGGCCCACATCGACTTGTAGTACGCCTGTGCGTCATCCCTGGTAAAGACCGGTAGTGGTGCTGTGACAGATTCGCTGGACGACTCGGTTGGTGAGGGCGCAGGTGGCGCAGTGTTGTTGGTGTATGCCTTCTGCAGTCCCAAGTCTGGCAAAGGAGGAACGTCCTGCATCCCCCTGGGGCCACTGCTCTCCGCCAGAGCGCTATCACCTGAGGAGGAGTGGTAACTGGCGGTCCTCAGCGTGGCCTGACTTCCTGGTCTGCTTCTCCTTCCGCCAGTCAAGGTGCTCCCTGTGGAGCTGCGGAGACTCGCGTTTCCACTCGATGGGTTTAGCTTGAGTGGATGATGTCTGCTGGACCTCTTAAACCAGCTGACCACACTTTTCCTGATACTCGCCTGCTCGATTGGTTCCGGGTCAAGCAGTGGCAAAAGATGATTCGGATCTCGTCGCTTCTCATCTAAAAAGCCTTGTGGCACCGCGTCATTGCTACCGCCGTTCATTTGATAGGCGGCCTGGATGGCCTCGTTGAGAATAGACGAGTCAGAGCGAGCGTTCCTGTGGCCGCTGACGTGCACTGCGTTGAATGGGTTGGAGACCTGACGTTTCGGGATGGCCTCAGGCTTGGGCTTGTAGAATCGCTCGAGAGGAGATGTGAAGGAGAATGGCAATGGTGGTATCGATGGCAGGTTGAAATTGAAACGGCTTCGCCGACCAATACGAGAGGCATAGTCGCGAGGGTTCACTTCGTCTTGGCCGTGGCGACGCCGGCGTCGGCGGATGAGAATCGCCGCCCAGAATAATCCGACAATCAGTCCTACAGCGGCTACAATATAGTGTTAGCCAGAGCGGACGAGATTTCAAGTGGTGACAAGACATACCAATGACACCGAAGGCTATGGCGACTTTGCAAGAGGTGCTCGGCCCCCGTGGCCGTCCATCGTCGCCTCCACGGTCGCTCTGCTGTTTTCCTGTCTCCTGGCCACCTGGCGTCCCTACAAAGATCGCACCACTGCTGGTTGTGCTTGGCAGTGCTGAGCTGGTAAGTAATGGTAGGTTTGTTTGTGGCTGACTGGTTACTTGGGGAGAGCTGGTCGGGGTTGTTAGGGTTGAAGTCAAGATCGGCGGGATGGACAGTGTCGTGGTTTGCGATGTTGATGTGGTAGAGGTGCTAGAATCCGAGTCGGTATCCGTGTCCGTCTCAGATGATTTGCTTGACTTTGTGCTTGATGAACTTGATGTTAGAGTCGGTGGTGGCGTGAAGGCCGGTGGTGGTGGAGGTGGCAATGACGTCGGGAAATCGTCGTCGTCTTCATCATCGTCATCTACTGCTTGGAACTTGTCGTCGTCGTCGTCCCTTGTCCACAGGAAACCAGCCTCACCAGGAGCGGGCGCCTGGCGACCCTTGAGAGCGTCGTCATCATCCTGCTGTCTGGTAGATACATAGACGGTTGTCCGTTGTGCACTGCTTCGCCGTGCCCTAGATAGAGAAGATCAGCATCCCGGATCCTCAAAATTGTAACAACTGAGCGACGATCTTGGCCCAAGTGCCGCACTTACAGCAACGAATCGAACCGGAGAGACACCATTTCTTCACCAACCGCCGTAGAGCTGCAGCCCAGGCATGAAGCAACCTTTCGAGTCAGGTCTGGCAGGAGCGCGCGCAGGACCGGGCGCGATGATAAATGCAATGTGAGGAAATAAAGTTGGAAGAAAACGAGCTGTCAGGCAACATGGGAGAACAATGCCCAGCAGCGTCCGCGCATCTGACAACCCACAATCCCAACTCCGGATTCGATAGCCAAGTCACGGGCAGATCAGAGGATTCCTCGGCGTCATTCGAAGTATTTCGAAACCGGCATGCGAGCAGACAATGGGCACAGCCCTCGGATGGTACTGGAAAGAAACAACAGAAAGCGCCGCCTGGGCACTGGGGAGAAGAGAAGTGGGAGAGGTGATCGTCCGGACGACACAGGTTGACGCAACCGTATGTATCAGAACATGGGACTGAACAGCTCAATAAGTTGGGACGAGCAACCAGGTTCGCAGCAAAGCAAGCGAAGTGGTCGAAAACAAAACAAGACCAGCAAGGGCTTGGGAGAGGCCAGAGCAGAAGCAAGGGGACAAGGGGACATCACTGATTTTGAGCAGATCGGGGGCCTCTCATGCATTGGCGATCGCTGCGCAGCCAGCAAACATGGTGGTGCCATGCAACCAAGATTGCGAGTGAGCAAACCATCATGCGTCGAGAGCGATTCTGGCTGCAGCTGGAAGCACGAATGCTGCACTGAACCGGGATGGAGGCGGCAAGTCATGTCGTTTCAGCAGCGAGTTCGCCCAACGTCATGTTTCAGAGTCTGGGTGATCCCCTACCCGATCAGCAGGCTGGCAGCGCACATCCCCGGACAGCCTGCCCACTGCGCGGTGCAGACGAGCCAGGAAGAGGACGAAAGAAGCTTCGGGCTCGCGTGCCGCTTGGCACTGTCCCACCATTGGCAGCGAACGACACAAGCCAAGCAACCCCTCTCCGTTGCAGCAGGCCCCAGAAGCCAAGTCGCTAGTCCGCCAAATCCACTATAGTGCAGGGCAGGGCCGGGGACGACCCCCACTGAATAAGCCCCTTCGAGAGCCGTTCCCAGGGTTTCGGCGGGCGATTCGGGGTGGAGGCAGCCAGGCTGGTGTTTGAAGCCCCCGACGGTAGAAACACGAACGGGTGTGACTGAGAAGGCCAGGACCGCTAGTCTGTAACACGGAGTACCATCACACTCGGCCGCCCTGGTAGGGAAATTGTGCAACGGCTCGCCATCCATTCTGTCACACTGTTAGAGGCCGGCAAATCCGATCACAATCAAATTCTTGGTGGCCCCTTGCCAACCCCAGCCGGTTGGCAGGCCATTCGACTCGGCAGCTGAAGTTGAGACTGAGGCCAAGCTCCAGTCTCCCTTCTCTGTGGATCCCCAAGGAGAAGCTTGTTTGGCCGAGAGTCTTAGGTAACGGAGTGCAACAGCACGTCCGTTGGGTTGTTCCGCTGGAAAAGGTCCAGATCCGGGTCCAAGTCCGTGTCCAGGTCCACCTCGAGGCCGTCTTCCCAAAGAGTTGACGAGAGCGAGCAATCTTGGTTCCAAATAGCGCCTCGATTGCTTATTCTGCAGGCGTTCGGGTCGTCCACACCACGGCATCTCCAGATCTGCAACGAAAAGCGGTAGACTAGCGGGAGAATGTTGTGGGGGAAGCCGCTTCACAAGGCAGGTTGACAGTCGATCCAAGGCGGTGGTCGGGGAGAGACGCGTCACGGCCGTCGCATCAGTCGTGGGAGGGAGGGCAGCCACATCAACAACGGCGCGTAGAGCGACAACAATTCAAAAAGAGGATGATGCCTGCGTACAGGACTGGGTCGGCCATACTCGTATTTCCGTCTCGTCTGCCGCGTTGTCTGGTCTTGATGAATCAACCAAGGCTTGGTATAGGAAACCCTGGAAGCGGGAAAACAGCTGCCAACAAGGAACTTCGTTGAGCTGCTGCTGCTTTATCCAGCGTCAGAGAAGCCTGAGCACCAATTGATCTCATGACGCCTTGTCCTAACCCTACTTGCCCCTCCCCCCAAAAACAGCCTCCCCCAGCGAGAAATCGGCCGCCAAGAAATGGAACGGCAGCATAGGCGACTTGATGATGGCTTCGGAGCCATGATTAAGAAACAAACAAAGGTCGACCAATACAAGTCTTCCACTCTGTCATAGCAATTTTAAATCCACCTATCTACAACAGCATAAAATCGAAGTCGTAATAAATGGCTATTTGAGCGGCATTGGGGCTTGCCTCTAAAGTCGTTCCCAGATCCATGCGTCAGAAGCCGGTTCTCATTCACAAATGTAGCAACCAGCGCTGGAATTATTCTAGTTTTACAGACAGAAACTTTGTCTTTTTAGCAGAGTTAATTCCCATAGAGCAGTGACACTTCCACTAAGCACTTATCTATAGGGGGTGCTCGAGTATCCAGTCACTACGTTGTGCCTTTGCACGCTGTCACCACTATGTATTCACTCGCGAATCCACGTGCGCAATGCACTCCGCGCAATTCACTTTGAAAGTTGGAACGATAAGATACACAGAAGCTTCTAGTATTCAATATAAGAGCCCTGGCGAGCTTCGCGCAAAAATCTCGGCGAGGATACGATACCACCCACCAGCCCAAAGCCATCCACCACTTCGAGCATCATGGACGCCAATGACAAGAAGGACCGGCGCACCGGCCACGTCAAGTCGGCGTTGTTCAGGCTCCCCGGAGAGGTTCGCAACAAGATCTACGAGGAGACCTTTGCTGGCTCTGAGATCGCTCTCGTCATTGACCCTCCCGTCGACGTCCAGGTCGTCCCCGTCGGCGGCCGACGCAGCATCTTCACTGCCGGAATCGCCCAGCACCAATTCCTCCTCACCTGTGTCCAGGCATACCTCGAGGCTATCGTCATCTACTGGTCCCAGACCATTGTTCGCAATGGCTGCGACGGCCACTTCAGCCGCGGCTACTTCCTGAACCGCATCCCCGACATCGCGAAGCGCCACATCCAGCACCTCCGAGACGTCCCCATCGAGACCAACCCCAACCTTAGAAAGCTCCGAGGAGAGTGGGTTAGAGACCCTCTGTCTTTCGCCGCGGCCTTGGACCCCTTCACGAATCTTAAGACCCTCTCGATCAGAGACCGGAAGGGCCAACTCAACCGATGGTACTGCGTTGGCATGATGGAAGAGGCCAAAGCCAAGCGCCCCAAGGCCCAATTTTTCACCAAACACGCCGAACCTCAGCTGGACGAGCAGGGTCACTGGTTGTACTATCATGGTCTTTTGGCATACGTGGTATGTAGTTGGCAACGCCCTCTTCCTCCCTTCGCAAGCCTCGGATGTTTCTGGTTCGAGGCGACATTTGTATTGGAAGCAAAGCTGATATATCGTTGCTAACTTCGATTTATTGCAGGTGACTTATAGAAACTACACCACCGGCTCTTCATGCACCTTGAGTCTGATGAGGGGGCTGCAGGGGACAGACATCTTCGATGAGATGACTTTCGAGAAGATCGTAGATCACAACTTTGCCGACGCAAAGGACGGTGGTGACTAGGCAGAAGGATCTAAGGGACGGGAGGGATGCGGTAGAGCCAGTCACTCGACTGTCTCTCACCTCATGATGGTGATTCTGGCCGGTCGCAAGGTCCGTAATCGAGGTTTGAGAAGGTCTTTCGGTTTGCTTGGATGCGCCGCTCAACAGCATACATGATCCCATGTCTGGTCCCTCCGACGACTCTGGACTTGCGTCAACATCGCAATGCCACCAGCAGCAGCAGTAGTCAAGACAAACAACACATTTTGGACCATTTTCAAATCCTTGCTTGCTTGAGTGAAGAAAAGTAAAGAGCGATTCAATTCTGTGACAAATCTAAGGACTAGAAATTTGCATCACCAACAGAACGATGCCAACCAAACAATTTCTCATAGCCTTAGCCTATTTCTTCAATTCCGCGTGCCGGCTAGGCTGCTCCCCAGCACCGTGCTTCAGCCCATCTGATACAGTCCCAACGATCTCGCTAACGGGATTCCGATGTCCACCAACCTCCAAGCCCTTAGATACAGAGCCAACGATGTCCCCGGCCAGGCCGACGCCCCGCTTGGGGTTGTGACCTTGGTGGGTTGTCGTGCTAGGATGGCTGTCGCCAAGTAACGAGCTCGGTTAGCAAATAGTACACGTAGTTATTCTTGCGAGAGAGTGATAAAAGAAGAAACATGAGCTATCTTAAGATATAATTACCTTGGAGGAGGTTGGTCTGCCATGGTGGAGTTGGGTGATAGGTGCGAGGCTAGGTCGTGTGAGCCAAGGAAAGTAAATGAAGGAGCTTGAGTAGTGTAGAAATGTTTCTAATTGAAGGATCTGTTGTACGCTTCACCATCAAGCACAAAAACCAATGCATCAGGAACGATTGACAGCATGTTTTTATACTTTTCTTGGTTCGCTGACTCTATGTCTCAGCTTACCCACCGTGTGCCCCAATATCCCCTTCGTCCAAAATAAACAAATGACGCAGCGGTACTATGTTAACAGCTCTGATGCCATGCTGAAAACTCTCCCGATGCGAATTGCTTACCTAGGTGGTGGCGTAGTCGCAGTTCTGCCATCCGGTGTTATTAGCGTCGTCGCACCCCAGGTCCAAGGTGGCGCCCTGCCTTCTCGGGAATATCAATGCGAGGCCGATGGTGGCACCTTTTCATGTGAAACCCGAGGCCAAGGCTTTCAGCCCTGCGCTGAAGTGTAGGAGTATGATATCATTTGCATGTGGCCGCAGTGGGAAAACAGAGTTGATTGCTCGAGCAAGCTTGTGATTGCTCGGAATGTCAAACAAGGAAGTGCAGCCAAGATGATCTCGATACCTCAGAATTTCAATAATTGGCTTCTTTGGGCAGTTTTTGAACTTGTGTATTTGGAAAGACATCATCGTTCCAAATTTTTGCGGCAATGAACACTATGAGGAGTTTCATTCGCATGCGAGGAATGAAGTCATACATGGTAAGGCACAAAAGTAATATAGCATCAAATATGTTAGGATAGGACTCCTTTCTTGCCACTTAGCATCAGTAGTTTCTTTATTGCCATTCGTGTCCATGAGCGCATATGCACAAAATCAATTGGGCAGCATCATGGACCATGGCGCAGTATATTGCGTTTTAATGTTGGTGCTCCAGCCTTTCTCTCCATCATGAAGCACCAATGCTCCGATCACTGTAATTGGCACTACTTAAGCCTAGCAATGTTTCTAACATGTATATTTCATACGAATTGATGCAGAATCTTGCGTCACAAAAAGCCAGAGACCCGCTACGTTCCGCTTCCGCTTGGATATCAGCACATGAGATACTTCAATGTTCGATGGCATGTAATCATATGGCTACGCAACAATATAATACCTAGGAAAGTCAGCAACAATTGACTAGAAAGAAAGGGGCCATGGTGGGCAAAGCAATAGGACCTATACTGGGCTTGACAGTGGAAAAGGATCCATGACGAGATTAGCGAAGGCACAAGGACTCGCAACGCTCTTATTTCCAGGGCGGTATTTACGCGAATGACAAGATATACATAAAAACCAGTCGATTACTGTATGTACCAGAGTTCAGAAAGGAAGTGATGCTCTTCGTGAACGTCAAATTAGGCCAGCATGGTGGTGTACCAGGGGCACTTATCCTGAACAAGCTGTGGTCTTGACGGAAAACCTTCTTCTAGATACTATACTATATATGGAGACCGGGTTTGTGGTCGTTAAATCAATTCTCATATTTGATTCAGAAGAAGACTACGGAAGGCTTCAAGATAACATATTGTGCTAGCCTCAAGGTCATGCCCTCCTGAAGACGAAGGGCTCCGGGCTTGAGGCATTGTGGCTTCATAAGTTGAGAAAGTCAGACATAATATTTCCCATTTGCGAATAAATAGTCCTATTACGGGCCGTGGGCTCTACGGTGATAATAGTGTGTTGCTGGTTGATGTTCCTGAATGTTAGACCGAGTCAAGACCGGGCAGGGGTAACGCCCTGTACCGGGGATGCGAGAACGGAGTCATCAAGTCGTCGTGCCCTCAGTATCAATGACCGCTTTTCTAAACCCAAACTCAGTATCACTCTTCAAAAATAAAATCTGCCATGTAGCAGTGAGAGATAGGAATGCTAAGCGAGTTCTTACTAGCACTGCCGCAGCCTTCATGGATCCATCCACATTTTATCAGAATTAGAGCTAGAATGCCATTCTGTAAGATCATTTGAGCGACAGGGGTTTAACTAGACTATAGATCGAGGCCGATTGTTGATCCTATCATGACACACTTTGTTGATAAATGACAGGAGTCTAACCTTTCACATCGACTGAACCCCGAATCTTACACGGCATTGTGTACAAAGCTCGCTCCACAGAGTTTGCGAGTTCATAGTGCCTGGTCTGTTCAGGTCTCATTGATCTGTACTCTCCCGCTTCAGAGCTAATCGTCCACATAACATAGGCAAGGCTCCCTCCAGAAAGACGTCTGCGACTCAGACGTGTCACCTAAGTCCTCATGTATCGACCGCTGAGCTCCATACACATATTTGTGTGCAATCAAGTCGATCTGCAGAGCTTTGAGATCTGAAATCATCCTCCGATGAAATGCCGACGACTTTGCACGAGAAGCCGGTTGAACAATTTGAACATGTCGCAAGACGTTGCTATCAACAACGTGCCTAATGCACACGGGCATGACTCATTCTGACCCTATCCAGCATACAACTCCTCCTCCCACTTAGAAAGGCCCTCCGAGCACATCATGAATGGTCTTGTAAATGAGCGCATGTCACCTGATCAGACTGAGTACCGGCATTGCCAGCCACTATCCTTACTCCCCCCCCCCCCCCAAGCCAAACCAAGAATCTCACATTATTACGTCAAGAAAGTAGGCGGCAGGTCAGGCCCTACAATCAGTCAGCAAGAAGCGCACCAAAAGGTGTTAATTAAAACTAAAAAGCCACTCACCCCAGACATGCAAGCCATCGGGGCTGGCCTTGGACCGCTGGGTGGGGTAGCGGCGGTCGAGCAGGTCGCCGTCGACGTAGTGCTCGAGGATGAAGCGGGACGGGTCGAACCAGTAGTCGAAGATCTGGGAGCCCATGATGTGGCGGCCCACGCCCCAGCAGTTCTCGTAGCCCTTGTGGCGCAGCCAGTCGTGGCCCAGGACCTGGGCGTCGAAGTCGTGCGTCTCGAAGGACGAGTGGTGCACGTGGCACTTGGGCCCCTCGAAGAAGAAGAAGCAGTGGTGGTCCACCTTCTCGTCGCCGCGGTCCAGCCGGAAGAAGACTGTGATGTCCTCGTTGTCGTCGTTGTAGTTGAGCTGTCCGAAAGTGTCAGTCTGATTGCATACAAAGAGCTGAATCGGGGGTTACGGTTGATTTACCTCGCTGGGATAGAAGTTGAAGTATTTCGAATAGAACTCGTAGCATTTCTTGAAATTCGTCACACACATGCCGTAGTGACCCAATTTGTGCACGGGTGTCGGGCGCTTCTCAAAGCGTTGGAATTGGTTGGTATCGCGGTTCTGCTTCTCGGGCTGTATCATGATGTGTCAGCTCAGCTCCCATACAGCTCCTCAGCTTACCACAGCGGTCACTACCAAAACCACTCCCAACAGAGCCTGTGACGATGGGCACTCACAAAGTTGAGCTTCAGCTCTGGGAACTTCGGGTCCAGCTCCTCGACCTGCTCCTGGCCATAGACCAGGTGCATTGGGAATCCATCGACGGGGTCAAAGAACGTGATGCCCTTTCCACCACCAGGAGCGTCAACCAAATCGTAGATGTCGGTCGGTTTCGTCTCGGGCGGTAGGATTTTGGCGGCCTTGTGCAGCTCATCTAGGGAGTCGACGGCGAATGCTGTGCCGGCGAACTCTGTCTTGGTGGACGCCTCGACGCAGAGCACAAAGGGCTCGGACCCGTAACCGCGGTAATATGTCCTTGGGCCGACGCGCTTGGTCTCGAAGAAGCCGAAGTCGGTCATGAAGAAGCGGGCGGCATCTACCTCTTCTGTGCTGTACTTGTAGTAGACATGTGCAATGTGGTGGAGCTTGATCTTGTCTATGCTGTCGGAGCTTGCCATGCTGGACGGATATGTGTGGGACGTATGATAGACTTGATTTCGATGAGGAGCTTACAATATACCGGGGTGATTGGACGGCTGTTGCTGTCTAGAGATGCTGAAGATAGGACAGGTTGATTATGCTCTAAGCTGGGAGTAGACAAGTTGAGACGAAGGTGTGAGATATGGAGATAATGTCTTATACCAGGGTAACAATTCCGTAATTCCGTATTGGTCATGGACGGGTAAGGAAGACTGGTAGCGAAGGCAAAACATCGGCGTCTATATGTGTGCGACGAGACGAGACAAGCACTGAGCTGAGACAGGACCCCTTTGTCGGGCCGTGACGTCTGCCCTCAGCATGCTAGTCCTCTTAGCCCACCCATACAGCCAACCCCGCGGGGTCCAGTGGTGGGGAAGCTCCATCGTGCCGGATCATAGGCAGAGGAGGGTACCACAGTAAGGTGGTGGTAGTGCTGGTGGTCTCGCGGCAGTTGGGTGACAAGCCGAGCATATGCCTGTCTCTATGTGAGGTCGTGGGAAAACATTTTGGCGACGGCGGTCTGCATCAATAGGCTCCCATGTAGCTTTATTAATCCACCAGAATCAACAAGGGCATAACCAGCAACTATAATTCTGGTAATCCGGATTGCAGCGATCGCCAGCTCGGATAGATCGACCAGGCCTCACTATCGGATTTGCTTTGGGTGGCATCCTGCAGCCGGACATCCGTAACTCTTCCACAGGTGCACAAGTGCCTATTGAGTTCAGGGGGGATCAAGTTTAGGGTGGGGGGTTGTTCCCTAGGTGTAGGTACCTAAGTACACTATGTTTCTTATCGCCCGATAAGAAACAGACAGACATCATCATCCTCCTGCCGAGGGGCAAATCGAGAGGCCAAGGCAAAGACGCCGATGTTCTTGAATCACACATCAGTCAAGACAACAACAATACAACCCGCAACATCCGGTCATCACCAAGCTCATCTACTCCACCTTTTCTCCTTGTCCCTGTCTGTTCAAGCTACACAGCTCCAGTTACACTGCAGGCACCTCAAACCTAATCGCACCTCCAGACCGGACCCTACTTCTGCTGCCCGCTCCTCTTGGCCGCCCTTCTCTAAACACAACCTCACCTCCGTGTCGCCGACCTTCTCCTCCGGGCCCATTGGCCAGCCGCGACAAAATGCCCAAGAAGCTCGCCAAGTCCTCCACCTTCTCCACGATAGCCTCCTCCGCCTCCGACCTGTCTACAGCCTCGACCATCCCCAACCTCCCCTCGATCCTCACCGACGGCGGCCCTCTGCCCAAGCTCTTCGTCTTCGACCTCGACTACACCCTGTGGCCCTTCTGGGTCGACACGCACGTGAGCGGCAGCAGCCTCAAGCCCGTGCCGGGGTCCAACAACACCGCAGTCGCAGACAAGGTGGGCGAGCACTACTCCTTCTACGGCGAGGTCCCCTCGGTCCTGTACGCCCTGCCGCAGCTGGGCATCCGCGTCGGCGTCGCGAGCCGCACCTGCGCGCCCGACCTGGCCCGCGAGATGCTCAAGCTGCTGTACGTGCACCCGCCGCCGCCGCCACCGCAGGATGAGGGCAGTGGCAAGAAGAAGTCCTCGGCTGGCAAGACCCGCAAGGCCATTGACCTCTTCGACGCTGGACTTGAGATCTACCCCAGCTCCAAGCTACGCCATATGGAGGCTCTGCACAAGCGCACTGGTCTTCCGTACGAGGAGTTCCTCTTCTTCGACGACGAGAGCCGCAACCGTGATACCGAGAGCTTGGGCGTGACTATGTGCCTTGTGCGCGACGGCGTCACATGGGCTGAGGTTGCGAGGGGTGTCGCCGAGTGGCGCCGCCGGAGGGCAGCCTCGGCGGATGGTCAGGCTGAGTGAGGGTCCTGTTCGCAGGAATTGTGTAAGTTACTAATCAATCAGGCGCCCTGTCTTTTCGCATGATGGTGGTACACTGTTGAGGAACGGTAGAAGATGTGGCTAAAGGCCATGGCTGGACCGAGGAGGAAGCAGCCCTGACCGAGCCCAGCAGCCAGTCCAACTGCGGCCAGGCATGTTGACTGCCCAGGCTGCAATAGGCGGGTCTGGGAGATTGAACGGCCTTTCCAGAGGCATTCATTCAAGCTACACCGAGGCTGGTGAAGAATGGTGAGGGCCTTTTTGAAAGTCATCAGGCTCCCAAGCAACCAAACCCCTCCCGTAACATACGCGGGAGGCTGAGTCGGCCCACCGCGGTCGGGATGGCCTCATCGAACACGCGATAAACATATAGATGAGCAGATAAAAATAGATAAAGAGGTAGAAGTCTAGAATCCATATAATTTCCAATAGAAAGAGGTTCAAATTTCCAACAAGCCGCTGGTGGCTACCTTTTCCATCCAAGCGGGCCATGTGTATCAATGTTTGTAACGCTTCCCCTGTGCGGCCATCGCGCATCGAATCTCTACTCTCGTGCCTGGTCGGAACATGATATCTGCAAATCCCGCCTGCGTCTATATCGAAGGGCCGTTCCATATGCGCCCTCTTCGGCCTATTTCCAAGTGCCTTCGGATCTGTTGTATGTCCAAATATCTTGTCTAATAACTCCGTCACCATGCCACTACCGCATATAGCATCCTGATTAAGCCGCTACTACCGGCTTGCCGTTGGGCACTGCTTCTGTCTCGCCTACTTTCTCAGAAACGGCCGCGTCGCCGTTCATCTTCTTCTCCTCTATCGCACCGGGGTCTTGCAGCGACAGCTCCTGGGTAGCAGATACGAGCGGGGAACCCAGCGGCGTCTTGAACTCGTCCTCGCCCTCCTCCAACCCGGGGCTCGCGGGGCCAGTGGTCGTCGTGGCCGCCGCTGCGGGGCTCAGGGCCGAGGTTTCTGGCGCTGCTGGTTCCGCTGCTGTTGGTTCCGCTGCCACTGGCGCTTCTTTCGCCTCGCTAGCAACGACAGCAGGAACAGCCGCCCCGTTCGCCGCACTCTCTCCCTCGCCCTCGGGGAACGCCACAGGCAGGGTACACACCCTGACGCACCGCTCGACCTTGTCCACGCTGCCGACAGCGACGCACTCGACCCTCTTGCCGCCGTCGATGGGCCTCCAGTACGCCGGGCCCTTGGGGAACGCGGGGCTGTCCTTGGCGGGGCCCTCCCAGTCGGCCGCCTTGACGATGACGGGGTCGAGGTTGGGGGCGTCGCCCCAGGCGAAGTCGAGGGTGCCGCCGTACTTGCGGGGGATGTTGGCCGGGTCGATGAAGGAGGACAGCACGGGGAGGACCTCGGAGTGCGAGAGGATGAAGATCTTGGACACGGTGACGGGGTCGAACCAGCGCTTCACCCATGCCCAGACGGTGGAGAAGAAGGCGGGGGCGCCGATGATCTGTTATTTGGATGATTAGCGACGATCGGCGGACATGATGAAGACCTGCGATTGATGTGGAGAAGAATGGAAGGGGGAAGGCTGAGAGCTCACGAATATCCTGTCCAGCGTCTCCGGGTAGTGCGCCGTGGCCAGCTGGCTGGCGGCCTGCATGTGGCCCTTGAGGTTCCAGAACTGCTTGAGGCTGACGCCGCCGACGTCGACGATGTTGGTCGAGAGGGTGATCGGGGTGCGGGGGTGCTCGCGATCCGTCAGCTGGGTGCACAGCGGCTGGGCGAAGCGCGTCAGGTTCTCGTAGAGGGCGAAGAGGCGGATCAGCTTGGGCGGCGTGTGCATCGAGGCTGGAGGCGCGGCGGCCTTGGAGTAGGTCTTGTCGACCGACTTCTCGTAGGCGGAGATGGTCTTGGAGTCGAGGTGGCGGATCTCGAAGAGGTAGAGAGGGATGCCGCTGTGGGAGAAAAAGTGAGGATTAGCATGACCCGATCCCATATCGTCTGTTTCGGCGGCATGATGTCCAACTCAAGGGGCTACCAACCGTCTATCCCTCCTCCCCGTCCATTGTGGGTAAAGCTTCCTGCTCTGCTCGTAGGCCTCGACATCGATAGTATCGTACAGCACGTCCAGCTGGATAGCCTTCCTCCATTCTTCGGTGTCCTTGAACTGGCCGTAGGCGTCGGGTACGGACCATTTGCGCGCGCGCAGGAAGCGCAGCAGCGTCGGGTCGTCGTGCGAGGGTGGAGGGCCATGCTGGTATAACTTCTTCTCCTCCAGGTATGCCTTGAAGCCCTTGAGGGCGGCCTCCTCATCCGGCGTCAGATGCCCGAGATGGCCATGCGGGTAGCCGTTCTCGAGCGCGGCCTTGGACGCATGTGATGCCCTCGAGGCGTTGGACTTGACCTTGGTGGCCGGCCCGGTGGTTGCACTGGGCGACATGGGCCGTGCTGTGCTGTGCCTGGGACAGCACCCTGCGGTGGGATAGATGCTCTGCTGCGCTGCGCTGTGCGGAGTTTAGAGTTTGAGGCTGCTGCCGAGCTGGCCGAATCAGATGGAGGGGCAGGAAGACAGAGGGCAGCTCCTTTTGGTGGACTGTGGACAGCGACAGCAACGACGACGACGACGATGACAACAGCAACAACAACAGCTTTCAAGACGTGAGATGGGGAATAATAAGATGCTGTGCCGCAGGATCGGACTCGGTAATTATCGCATGCACATGTTGGCGACACACACACACACACACACACACCCATTCTCCACCCGGCGGGCTCGGAGCTGACTCTCAGCCCGGGTGGGTATTATTTGGCCCGGGACATTTGAGGCTGCATCGCGCTTTGCCCGCGTTGGGCATAGAGTCGATCCTTGTTTCTGCGCCGCCATGACAAACATGACAAACAAAGGACATTTGACTGCTGGAACTTACCCACCCTCACGGCGACCCAAGAGATCCTTGCCAGCCGTCCCTCCCGGCTTGTTGTTCGATGTCATGCGTTCTTCGCTTTCAATAGTTATGAGCAGGCGACTCGAGGAGCTGGGAGGGCTAGACTGCCCTTGTCCACGAGACCCTCATTTCACTTCAAGACATCCCCAATGACGTCAGCCAGGAGTCGCGAGTCGGACTATCCTTTTGCGCGACTGAATAGGCCCGAGGATGGGAAAGGAGTATAATTTAGCGATTTGTGGTATGTTGAGGGACCGACCAATCCCGTCCCAATGCAGTTTTCAAACTCGTCTGAACTCATGTTATTCGCTGACTAAATGCACTGTCAACGTTTATGTAGCCTACGCGTATTATCCTGAATTATAGTACCAGGTTCCTTGATCGCTATAGACTTTATCTATAGAACCACGACTCTCGCCAAATTAGAGTTACGATCTGGATTTCTCACCCATATTTGGCCTGCTTGTTACATCAAAAGCACAGCCGGTCCCAGGATGCTGAAGAATACATGTTGACATGTGTGTGGAATGCTTTCAATGACTGGGCTCTCACCCTCAAACGCTCCAAGGTTTCTATACCCATAAAATCTCATACATGCAACTATGGAATTATATCACTATGGGATTCTGCGTTCGGAATAATCATTTCAGTTCAAGCTTGCATGATCTACGCTGGTGCTGCCGTGTTTCGAGTGCCGCATGTACCAACATCGCAGGCACCTGGGCTCAACCAACTGCAGCCTGTCACACGACTTGGCATGACCACCAAATCAGATTTCAAGTTGCTCGCGCAACCCATAGGGAACTGTTTCTTCAGCTAAGGTGATTCGATTTAGCCCGAGCCCCCTCTCACCCCTCTTTCTCGCGCTTTCTGAGGGAAATCGCATACTCTCGAAATCATCACCTACGTAGGTTGGCATCATAGCTTTTCACATCAAGCTATACTTGAGCGGCTTGGACTAAAGCTGGCAATCTACGTGAACACAAATCTTTGCCTACACATTCCTCGGCTCCAAGATGTCAGGGGGCAAAAAGCAACGCAAGCACTTCTATGCTATTAGTCGTGGGCGCTGCGCGCCATCGATCATTTCCTCCTGGTACGTAGATATCTACGCTAAGCAACCCCCCAGAATACGGCTTCACATATTTGGCACTGACGGCGAGGATTGTAACAGGCACGATGCAGCACCGATGGTAACTGGTTTTCCCGATAACAGACACAAAGGGTTCGAAACTTTCAGCGCTGCTCTTGAATGGCTTTCCATGAATGGTCATAGCACATTCCACTTTTGGCAAGGACCCATGGATGGCCCTAAATCGAAGTCCAGCGAGGACAGTGGGCAGCCGGAGTGTTATTTAGCTACTGGAGGACGAGGTGCTGCCATATTTGGCAGCTACAGGTGTGACTGCTTGCAATGTCTGGGATGTCTGTTCCTGAACTGACAAGAAATACAGCGATGTGAAGGCACATGTTTACGGTTGTAGGAATGCCACCCAAAAATCATACGCTGACCGAAAGACGGCGAAGGCGGTCTTGCGAGGGCTTGGGCAGTTGGAGCAGAAAGCTGACCCCGCCGCTCTGAGTGATACCCGTGGATCTGGTGAAGGGGCAGACAGCCTGATTGCCGAGATGGCCAATGTCTCACTGAACGAAAATAGAAGCTCTCACAGTTCGTGAGCCCAAATCCCTCTGGGGCCTTTTTCATGCTGGATATCTAAATTTGGGGCTGCGATGCTCCATATAATCGCCAATCCTACCGTTTTTGTGGCTTTGCATACTTGTGTAAAAAGAACACGGCCAGCTTCGTTGTTCCATTTGACTCTAGAGCTGTCACTATTCGCTAGCTTGCACAAGGATATGCGACTCAAATGCTGTCACACCCCAGAGCTTCAGGCATTTCTGCAGGTTGAGTTGCCCGTAGGTTGAAAACTGCCTGGCCAGCGCAGCATGCATAAGCCACAATCTGATGGATCAGTTACAGTACTGGGAAACTCATGCCCGGGTTTATGCTGTCACTTCAACCATCGCCCTGCTTCCGAGCCTCAAAGTAATAATCTCAGCGATTCTAAATAAGGCCCCAGACGACACCGACTGCCCCCATTCTACTGCTTTAGCGGTCAGGTCGGGCGTGCTCCGCCCTCTTCTTCTTCTTCTTTTTGTTTTCGAAAAAAGGAGAAAACAAAAAGCCTTCACTTAAAGCATATAATTTTTTTTAGAAGGGCCTCGTACAAAACCGCGTACAACATCGAGCACTGGGATAATCCTCATCCGGGCCGAAAGACATGTCGCTGTCATGGATCCGCTATCAGTCACCGCATCAATACTAACTCTGATAGGCGCAGCCAGCAAGACTTATGAATTCTTACAACTCATTTGCCATGCAGATGAAGAAGCCAATTCTCTCTGCGTGGAAGTCAGTGGTCTGGAAAGCGTTCTGTTGTCCGTCCAAGCCGCTTTGAAGAAATGCGGAGGCAACTCCCTCAACCTGGCTTCCATCGACCAAAACCTTTGGCGTCGAATCGACATTACCTTGTCAGACTGTCAGGAAACTTTAACTGGACTTTCTGAACTGGCAAATCGCATACGAATCAAGCACTCGGCCCTTGTACCCAGCCTTCTATACCGAGCAAGGGTTGCAAAAAGACTTCAGCAACACACAAGAGATGTTGCTTCCTATCGAGGTCAAATTCGGATGTCCAATTGGAAATTGCAGACTTTGCTACAGGTCATCGATGTGTATGTTCAACATTTATTCATGACGTTCAAATAAAACAGAAATGCGGCCGAGTTTGACATGCAAGTTAGTTCTTTGGCATTGGCAAGCAGAGACTCTCAAGCCGTGATATCGTCTCAGTTGCATCTGCTCAATCAACGCATTCAGGACCGGACAAAAGTCTCCCTCTGTTTGGACAGATCCAACTCTATATCCGAGCGTCGCTTCCTCCACAACATGGAAGATTTTCTCCTTGCGATCGGAGCCTTCCAGAAAGCTGCAAGTACTGCCGCTGGCACATTAAGGGGCGAGGGTGGACAGGATAATAGCAACACTCAAATGATAGGTCGCGATGCGAGCTCTTCCATGGTATCTAGAATGCCTACCTTCAAACGTAACGAGATCTTAAGCATTCTACGACGGAATGAAAGGCAAAATCAAGCGTCTGTATTACCTTCCGCAGTGCGAATCAATGGGTATGAGGCCACAAATTATCCAGGAGATGGCGCGACGAATTCTCCGGCGGGAAGGCCACAGATTCTCCCTAATTTCAACCTTACGTCGGTTTTTTCTGACGGCTTCAGTAAACTGGCTCACAAAGCGATCCAAGACCTGGATTTTCTGGGAGCTGAAACGTTCCTCCGGCGAGCCATGGAGCACCACAGAGACACGGGCCTCGATGACGTCCAACACAGACGACTACGGAAGCAACTCTCGTTGTCCCTATTCTTCCAAGGCCGAGATAAAGAAGCAAAAGAGCTGGTCCTGGATCTGGCAGAGCACACTCGAGAGGAATTCGCTACGACCTCTCAGCTCGTCTTTGTGCTAGCTCTCTCGCTCGCGCATGAACTGGAATTCGAGCAAGCCCGCACAACCTGCGAGCATCTGTGCCAAATTCGTTGCATTGCTGGCACTATGGCTTCTGACAATCCGTCACGGAATGACATATTCAAACTCTTGGTAACTTGCTACCGGCAGTCACAGGACTGGATGGCAGCCGACGCTTTATTAGCACAAGTTTCAGACATTGACGAGGATCAATGCTTGCCGAGCCCTCTGGATTTCATCCTTGGAAGCGAAGACCTCCTGCTTGAATTTCTGGGTGACGCGGAGTCTTGTACAACGCCATCAAACTTCGTCAATCAAGTTCAGAGACTACCAATCGCAAAGAGGGTGACACCGCTTCAGGAGCGCCATGACGCAGCGTCAGTCTTCACGACTCGGTTCGCAACATCGGAAATTGATGATGAAGACGGACGTGGCAGTGCCCTCCGAATGGAACAAGCCGGGCAACGGAAAATCTTCGATTGCGACTCCACGCAGGAGGTCCCAAACGAACACAAAGACTCGAATTCGCCATTCCGCAAAAGATATACTCCACTGTCCACATCGTTGAAGCATCTTGCGTTCAGGAATCGTTCGCACCCGAGCTTCCAGCTTTTGCAGTGGCAACGATGTGCCCCTAATGTGAATAGAACCGCGCCGGGCCGTGATATAATCGCTTGGATGGAGGGGCAAGTAGCTGTCACCGAGATGACACCAGCAGCTGACAGATTTTCTGATGATGCGGATTGCTCCCTCGACATATCGAGCTTCACTGGATCAGGTCCGGCGGTTGCGGAACTGGACGGTGGTCCAATAATAAACACAACAATACTCGAAGAATTTGAAGCACGATCCGGACCCAGGGGTGTTATATATCCGAATTCGCCCTTCGCGCCATTGGAAATCATGCCTGAGTTAACATGGGATGTGTCACCATCACCGTTCATATTGGGTGATCAAAACTGCATAAGCATGGTCGGAAGCTCACTGGGTAGCCAAGCCTTCTCGGGCATGAATCGATGCGGGCTTGAACATACAATGTTGGAGGAGACAGAGCCTGAGAAACTATCAAATACATCTCAAGGGGTGTCGGCTGCTGAACATCTTGCTATTGCTCGAGGAACCCTACAAGAAAGGTCGCCCTGGCTTTGCGCCCCGGAAAGCGTCCCTAGAAGTTCCGAAAGACCACCAGGTGGTCGAGAAGGGCAAATTAAGGTGACACTACCGGAAAAAATGCCTTGGCTGAAAGGATGTGTTGAACTGGACACAAGCCCTGGTGACCTCTCACCCCCACATTGCCCTGAGGCCGGTGAAGATGATGGTTATAGGCCAGAAATGGAGATGATGGCGGATCTCAAGCGGCAGATGGAAATGAGGGCGGAGTTCTCGACCTTTTCCCCCGAGCCCACTTTACTGAAGGCTTTTAACAGTATCAGCTGTCAACCCATTTCGGAACTCACAGGCGAGATCGCATCCAAGATGTGCCAAACAGACTATCAGCTAAGAGACAGCCTTACAAGTCCTGGGGCCATACATCCAGTCTCGATGGCACCCGTCCCAACGAGTGAAGTCGGTATGCAAACGCTCCGCAGCCTCCTCACGGAGGCCTCAAGTTCTTCCACGCAGATAGAAGGGATGGAATGCACTGTGTGTGAGTGGAGACCTGATTCTCCCAAAAGACGCAACATCAACAAATTGAAAGCAGCGCTAAGAAAGCATGCCCACCGCGATCTTGTCGAACACAAGTACACTTGCCCCGAATGCCATCAGCCTTTCAAGGATCCAGATTATGTCAAGCCACATGTAGCCAGAAGGCATCCTGAATTACTGTCGCGTTTGTATCCCAGAACGGTGCAGGACGCATATTCCTATGAACACACAATAAGCCGGACGCGACGCCGGGAGATTTGTCGTAGGCCGAGCGTGCCGGAATATATCTCTAGATACCCCCGAAGACACTTAGTTAGAACTTAGTTTTTGTAATCTGCTGCCAGTGCGGGGAAAGTTGCCGAAATCAAGGCTCTGCCGCTTTGCTTACACACACACCGTCTATTTTTCTCCATGAACCGTTCTCAACACTAGCCCGCCCAATTCCTATCAAACTCGCACCGTGCATAGGAACATGTCCAGCCTGTTCTCCGGATCCGCCTCCCAAGGGCAGCCTCTCGAGACATATGATGACTCAGATCGAGCCAAGAACCTCCTAGATGCTCAGAACAAAGCCCTCGCACTCTTCGACGAGGTCGAGAAGACGTTGATCCGCCCAGGAATCGGGGAGAAGGATCTGAACGATCAGATACATCAACTCGGAACCAGTCGCTACGGTCTTCAGTCCCACTGGCACAAAAGAGTTGTCAGGAGTGGACCGAATTGCCTATGTCCTTTCGCCGAGAACCCACCTGATCGGATCATCCAGGAGGATGACATAATTGTCGTTGACCTAGGCCCGGTGTTCGAGAAATGGGAAGCCGACTTTGGCCGCACATATGTGCTCGGAAATGACCCGGCAAAGCTCAGGATCCGAGATGCTCTGGAGCCTATCTGGAAGGCCGTGCAATCCAAGTTCAAGGAAAACCCGGACATGACTGGGAAGCAGCTGTATCAAATTGCGGCCCAGCACGCCGAGGCGGATGGGTGGAAATTCGGTGCTGATCTAGCTGGGCATCTCGTGGGCTCATTCCCACACGAACGCATCCCCAAAGATAAGACAACTCTGTACATCGTCAGAGATAACGATGTTCCGATGACTACGTTGGGAAAAGATGGGAATAAGCGACATTGGATACTGGAGATACACCTTCGAGATCAAGAAGAGCAGCTGG
The DNA here is from genome assembly GCF_026229845.1 of Diaporthe amygdali. Lineage (NCBI taxonomy): Eukaryota > Fungi > Ascomycota > Sordariomycetes > Diaporthales > Diaporthaceae > Diaporthe > Diaporthe amygdali. The sequence goes on from NW_026517039.1 coordinate 667,901, forward strand.
GCGCGTTCTACGAGCAATTGCTGACGGTGTGGTGATCGAAGATTGGTGGAGAGCAGGCTGCGTATGGAACTGCCTCGCTGGAAGAACTCCTGTAATGGGCTGATTATAAAGCAGTACAGTAGCTCAGTAAACACGTGGCACAGACTCGGTCCATCGAATCTGCGCAGGATAAGAAGTGCGCAGTCTCGTGTAAATCAAAACTGGACCGCGAGAAGCTGATGTGGGCCACGGTACAACACAAACGATTTCGGGAGTGCTTCCCGACCACCCAACGGAACCTCTTCCCACTCAAAAAAACCAGGAACCAGACTTTGAGACAATGATTCCAAGTGCGTGTGACTTCCAGCCCGCTCAATGGGTCAACCAAAGCTACATGCGTAACTCCGATCCGCCAGCCTGGTGCTGGTCTTTGGTCGCGCCTCCAGCTGTCCAGCCGAGATCCAGCATTTGTGTTGCGCGACCTTCAATTCTTTACGATGACGGTCACGGTCTTCACGGAGAAGGTTTTCAGCAAGACCTCGCAAGCAATTTTCGGCAGTAGATGGAAATGACGGCGGAATTCTCGAACTTTCAAACCAAGCCTATAGGTTGTAAGCCAAACAACTCTATCCACAACCAGGACGTTTATTAGAACTCCTCGGGGATGTCATGTCTAAGGTATGCTCAATAGGCTTTCCTGAGCGACGCGATAGCGTTATGGGGTCTAAAACTTCATGTGAAAGTATGGCAGTACCCTTAGATGAAGGCTTGCCCGGACTAGCGAATGAATTTCCACTCCACACACAGCGCAGTCAGTTAACCAAGAACTCATTCTTTGCCACGCATAAGGATGGGAAAGCATGCGTAATGTGCAGGTGGAACAGAGAAGTTTCAGCAAGACGCTATTTCAAGAGATTGAAGGCGGCGTTGGTAAAGCGTATCCAGCTCAATCGTATCGTACACATGTGGGAAACCTTTCTGCCCCCGAAAAATCTTCCTACCAACCAGAAAATAGCAATATGTGGCTAGAAAGCATTCTGAATGTTTGGTTCAGTTGAATCCCAAGAGAATAGAGGACGAATACCAGTACGAGAACAGATCAACTGCACAAAGCATGAGCATCGCAGACATGACCTGAAATGAAAGCTTTGGAAACTACTAGCTCAAAAAGGTCTCTATTTGACTCTCAATTTTTGAGAATTTGCAGTGGAAGCTCAAACTTCTTGGATCTTGATGGTAGGTAGGTGTTTAGGTACCTAGGTACCTACACATGTAGGCTCACCGCTGTTACTGGGTTAGGGTCGACTCCTCTTTCAAGCATGGATCATCAGGGGTAACCAATTTCATGCGAGTGTCCATTAAGAGAGAGAGAGAGAGGGAGAGAGAGACTCATGACGACCAACCCACAAGCCTTCAAACTTGTAGTAAGCCGACGCGCACCAAAACCGGAACCTTACTCAGCCCTTGGATCTTAGTCAAAATGGCCGACGCACGCCAACGATCAATGTCCAATGCGCCCAAGTTCGCAGACCGCACCTTCGAGCAGCGCGAAGTGGACGCCAAGGTCAACGGGCCCATGATCCAGCGCGCACGCGTGGTCAACAGCATCCTGACGGCCAAGTACCTGAAGGCGAAGAGCATCTTCGACAACTACCACGAGTACGACGTGGACCAGGCGTTCGTGCCCACGACAACGGGCGAGCCCTGCTGGCGCGAGGACGCAGACCCGTGGCTGCGCATCCGAGAGACGCTGCCCGAGTTCCTCGAGGACTACACGCGCATCATTGTCGAATCGGGCGGGGAGATCACGGGCGAGGGCCTGCAGAACCTCGCCGTGGCGTTGATCCGCGTTGCGAGGGCCGAGTGGGAGGGTGCGGGCAGGGACAAGAAGGCGCTCGACAAGGCCTTCGAGCAGGAGATCCTGGCGCTCGTGGAGAAGCTCCAGGCGCAGTTCAAGCTGCCTGAGGCTCAGGATGCGGGCGATGATGATGACGAGGAGGAGGTCGAGGGCGAGAATTGAGGCGCACGGCCACGTGGTGCTTACGGTGTGCTGCTTTGCTGCACGCGCCGCTCGCTCGCAGGATGATAATCACCGTGGTTGACCGATGCATACCTTTCGCCCCGACAGACGGGAACTGGAGTGAGACGCCAATGGGGGAAGCCGATGCGGGATTCGAAGATGATGGCACCAGTCACGGAAAAGCTGACGTTTTCTATCCGGAGAACCGTTTGATTTTTGAGCGGCTCGCATAATTCCGAACTGTTTGAGAAAAATCCAGGGAAGAATGAGAATACCCCAAGATTCGACTTTAAGGTCTGCCTACATGTTCCAACCCAGTATATGACAGCGGCACATGGATGAGATCCGAAGAGCAGCGTGGCTCAACCATGGCGCAGAGACTGGCCCGGACGCCGCGGCCAGTTGCACACCCGGACTGGTCCTGCATCTACGGGATAAAAGCATGTAGAAGCGGCCTAAGGGAGCCGCTTCGCCTGAGCTGCACGTACGCACATGGGCGATGCTGGCGGTTGGGGGCCGAAGGATTCAAGACCGCGGTCATTCCCAGGCGCACAGGCTCATTCAGCTTCTAAAATTGGCCCCCTGTCTTCGCCAAGCCTGGCTGGAGTGAACCGGGATTGCAGCGTTGTACGCCTTTGGAAGATTGACTCCATCTTTCAGAGCTCCCCTGCATCTGTGACCCGAACCTCCCCACATCTGCCCATTTACTCGTTCGTGAACGACGACGTCTCCCCACGTTCGGCTCCATCATTTCGTTTCCTTGTCATTTTCCAGCCTCTTGCTCATGTCCTACCACTGAGAAGTGTTTCTTTGCCCGTCTGTCTTTACTTATGCCATGTCTCATCCCTGCGAATAGTATGTCGTTTCATTGTATCGACTTCGGCAGCGCAACATGGCGCCATCACGGGCCGACCCATGGCAGCCGGTGATCTGCCCACCTAGATCGTCTCCGTGTCGTCTTCGACCGTTCCCGATCTCCGCGCTTGTCTTTGTTCTCGCGATACTGGCGAGTCATTTTGGTCTCTGTGCCGCAGACGCCTCCGACGATCAGCTCTCCGTTACATGGATCTACCCGCAAGGAGGAGAGGTCTTCCGCTATCTGGACACAGTCAATGTCTCGTACCGGTCTCCCTATCCTGACCCATGGCTCTATACTTTCTGTTACCAGAATGAGACAGCCAATAGCGTGAGGCAAAGTACGGTCACACCCACTGGGACTGGAACCCCCAAACTTGGATGCCTGTGAGCTGACAGCCCCTGAATAGTCCGCATGCAAGAAGCCGAGCCCTACGATGCCTTTGTCCTGATACCAATCAACTTCACGAGCTCTACACCTTGCTGGTTTAACCTGCGCGAGAACACAAAGGAGAATAAAGGATCAAACAGTGAGAAGTGGTCTCTGACGGAGATCAGACGACAATCCGGGCCAATTACCACTGGTGCACCAGTCCCATCCGCCACGACGACGCCCTCGCCGACTTCCAGCTTGTCTCGAACAGCGACTTCCACCGTGGCGAGAGCGAGTAGCAATGATGGCTTCAGTTCGGGAGCGAAGGCTGGGCTTGGAATTGGCGTTGGGCTTGGGACTGCGCTGATCTGCGCGGGTGTTTTCTGGCTGTACTATCGCCACATCAAGAAAAAGGAGCATCACCGGGAGGTCTACAGGAGGATAGTCGGCGAACAAGGACGCGCGACAGGGCAGGACGGACACAAGCCCCCGGATGAGCATCTCGAGCCTTGGAGGTACGGCAACACACCTCAGCCGGGCTCGTCTGCCGCAGGCTCGGCCTACTATGCGTCGTCGGGTCTCAGCACGAACTGGTGCCCGAGCGAGGTCACTGTCAACGCCCCTTACCAGTATTACGACCCAGTGGGCTCCAGTCATCACGTAGCAGCAAGCCATCGTTACCCGGCAGAAAGCGTGGCAGCAATCTCGGTCGCGACAGCAAGCGCATCAGCCCCGGCGCCGGCCTCAGTCGTCCGCGGCTTCAGCACCCCCAGGCCTGACCACGTGCCCGACGCAGCGGCCATCCGAGACGTGCAGGACCTCAGCAGCAGCTTATACCCCTCCGAGTTCAACGAGCCAGTCTCTCCAGTATCGGCAGACAGGGATATCCCACCCGCGCGGGTCTCGTCGGTGAACTACGGGCCCACAGGGCGCCTCGATGCCAGCACCGGCGCCGACTTTGCGCTTCTCCCCGACTACGCCTCGCCAATAGGCGGGAACGAGAATGATGACCCCGACGACATATACGGCCCACCCACGCCGCGGACTCCGCCGCCACCTCACTCCGCACACATTCGCACGGCGAACGAGTTCCCGCCGCAGCTGCAGCAGCAGCAGGTCCCGCAAGAGCTCGCATCACAACCCAGCTCACGCAATATGAACGCCGTTGTAAGTGAGCTGCCAGCGGCGGAGAGTCATCGTGGCTTCGGGCCTCAGGCAGAACTGCCCGCCGGCGAGGTGCTGAGGCACCAGCGATCGGACCAGCAGAGTGCAGAGCAGAAGTTCCGGCTGCAGGATGTGGCGCCGCTGAGGACGGGGCAGCACCGGGATGGTGGATGAGAAGCGTGACGTGCAGCTTTCATACATGGCATCGTACATCGCACTCCTCCGCTCGTGTCGTTTCCATATTGCGGCAATTATAATGACCGGAGAAGGACATGGGGCCATCGCGAGCCTACACCTTGTGTCAGCACGCCAAGCAGTAGCAGGCCCCCGTGTCAGCTGTAAGCCTAAGTGTTAGGCTTATAATCAAGCATGCCAGCAAGGGAGGGCACCACTCGGCGGTGAAGTGGCTGAACTCGATTGTGGTGATACACCGCTTCTGTTGGGCCACAGAGTCATGTTGACGCTGCCAAGCAATGCTAGACCTGCTGAGTAAAGTGGCGATACAAGTCTCTCCTACCGTCACGTAAGACGAGCATGATCTGGCGGCCCGAGAGAGAGCGACGAGGTAGGCAGCCGTGAGGCTGTGCTCAGTCGGGCAGCTGCATAGACTGCAGAGATTGGAGCTTGCAAATGAGAGATAAGCATTCAAGCCTTCTAACACAGTAGGATATGTGGAAGGATCTAGAGCTGTCGATCCCGTCTGCCTTGGGATCTGCTCCCACACAACATTGGAAGAAGCCAAATTCGGATATAGCAAGTGGTCGGTCAGAACGATCAGATTCCCACTGAGGAGAGGCGAACTCGAAATATTATAGAAAATTTAGCATTAATGGATTAATTGGTCTTCTGCCTTAAGAAACCACACGTGTACAACAGTAACCTGTCGAGGTACCGGGGTAGGTGGTGCCATCTAAATCCGTCCGCTGCTTTTCTGAGAGAGCACAAGTCACCAATAGCGTAATGCTAGGTGTTGATCTTAGGTATATCCAAAAACTTGGGTTGATCCCTAGGATCGTCGTCATATAGTACTTATCCCACGACCCCTCCTTTCTCCCTCGGCCTCAGTGATGCCACAACCATAGTTGGGACTGCCTCCAACCTCTATCAGCTCGATATGATAAGACTACGAATGGACTTGAAGTCTATTGCTCTCTTCCTTTCTTTCCATCAAAATTCACATCATAAATACATATGGCGAATAACGGAGTCGCAAGTTGAGGTCTCCCAAAACTACGCTCTACTTTTGTTCTTGTAGCCGAAATCGATCATCTCTTAGCAGTTATGGTATATCATAGGAGTCTTTTCCTTTCCTTTCACTTTTTCCCCGTGCGCATCTTTTAGTCGTTTTGTAACAGATTACATTCATTTGGTTTGGCTTGGTCCCATCAGCATCCTTCAGGAGCCCAAAGATTAAAGAGACAAGTATGAATATCTTTCAAATATTCGACGATTCCGTTTCCAGTCCAGATGGTCTGCCCCCTTTTACCCTTTACTCCATCAAATTGGAATTTTCTGTAGCTCACGAAGCTAGTCATCGATATCAAGGATCGAGGAATTGGGAAAGGTACCGCTAGACCTAGTAAGAAGGGTCTCTACAGAGCAATATGACATCACTCCAAATAATCCGCCCTCTAATTTTCATTTAAACATGCTTATATCCAAGTTGGCAATTGACGACTAATATTCACGGAGTTCTGTCTTGGCGCACCGTCGTCGTCAACTAGGCCGGCTGGACGGGAGCTTAAGACGACCCCGCTCTGCCGTGGTGCGTTCTCCCAATTATAGATAAGCTTCAGCGCTCGCCTCTCCCAAGGGCTCGAATTGGTCATTGTAGTGGCAGGAGCTGTGTACCAGTCTCAAGTCATAACTTCTCAGAAACCTACTAAACACGGTTGCATCATTACAAGATAAGAAGGTGGCCATCCCTAAACTCGGAAGAAGCCGCGAGAGATAGGACGGCCTGGCTATACGCCGAGTATAACGGCTCGCCCTTTCCGAGCGTCACACTGCATGTCGCAATGCGGAATGCTGCATAGCAAGCACGAGGAGCGAACGTGTCTCGGCCTAGATCTCGGTCACTATCTGCGTCCGCGTCCCTCTCCCTGAGCAACTCCATAACTCCCGACACATCCCACCCACCCTCAAAAAGTTGGAGCGCCTCCTGCCCTCAGACCCAATGATATGACATGGCTTCTAGGATGGCGAAACCCTCAGCAACGCCACCCACCCCGCCACCGTCTCAGCGCCTCGGATCGGTGCTTGTGACGGGCGGCTGTGGCTTCCTGGGCTTCCATCTGGTTGGGCAGCTCCTCGCAGACCCGGAATGCGGGCCTGTGTGGATTATCGATCGAGACATCTCGCGCAACGTTCATGACAGCCCCAAAGCCGAGTACACCAGCTGCAGCATCACTGATGCTACCGAGGTGGCGAAAATCCTGGACCACGTCCGCCCAGAGGTCATCTTCCACACTGCAAGCCCCAATGCGACCTACGGGCGCCGCGGCGACTTCTACAGGACCAACGTTACCGGGACGGAGACGCTGCTCGGCCTGGCCAAGGAGAGGCCGTTCGTCAAGGCGCTGGTGTACACCTCCTCAAACTCCGTCTACGCCACCGCCAAACACGCCAACATCCGGGAGTCGGAGCCCATCTGGACCGGCCGACCGGCGCCGTGGAAGGGCATCCTCGAGTACGCATGGACCAAGGGCACGGCGCATCAGCTAGTACTCGACTCGAACGAGAGCTGGCGCAAGGGCGGCCTCAAGACGGCGGTGATCGTGCCGGCCAACATCTACGGCGTCCGCGACGGCCAGGCCCTGTCGCTCATGTTCGACCTGTTCCAGGATCTGAGTAGGCCCATCTTCCAGGTCGGCAGGGGCGGCAACATGGCCAGCTTCGTCGAGGTGGGCAACTGCGCCTCCGCCCACGTCCTCGCCGCCAAGGCCATGATCGAGGGCCGGCCCGGCGTGGCGGGCGAGGCGTTCAACGCGTCGGACGGGGACGACGTGCCGCTGTGGTGGCATACGAGCGTTACTTGCGCTGCGATCCGTGACCAGGACGTCGGCGGTGCCGGCGGTCCTGGTAAGGCTAGGGTCAGGATCGTGCCGGCGTGGGTGATGTGGATCGCTGTATGGGTTGTGTGGTGGGTGCTATTGATCTTCACATTGGGGTACATGGAGCCGCCGCCAGCGTTCAGTCGGGAGGGATACGAGTGGTGCACCGAAGACCACACATATGATATTCGAAAGGCGAGAAGAGTCTTGGGGTACGCGCCGTTGTCTGGAAAAGAGTGGCACGCAAATATCGTCATGGACGCGGTTGAATGGGAGAAGGATCGCCGGTGGGAAGCTCGGAAGGAGGAGTAAGAGACCAAACAAAGGACTGGGAAGGTGAAGAATACGTTATCGTGAGGCAGTTTCCTCGTGGTATGGCTTGCCTTACCAGTTGGAGGCACTGGCTCGCCTGTCAACAAATACGCTTGAATCGACATGCTTTCATACTGCTACAAGGAGGGCCAAATGGGCGAGCAGTGGACGAGGTTTCCCGCTCATGTTTAGCTTTTCAAGCCTTGAGATTCTTGAAATACATAGATAGAAAGGCTTTCCACGTGTTATTACCAAAGGAGCTTCGAGTAAAGGTGGAAATGCAACCTCGTTCGATGGAGATATAAACACCAGAAATGTTAACGCCAGCAATTAAGTTTCCAGCAAGCTGTATCTCAAGCATGAAAGACTTTTGAGAGTGTCGCACGCGCGCGTCTCCCCTGGAAGTCGTTGATTGCCCAAGGCATTTCCAACTTTCGCTTTGGACTTTTATTCCTTTCACTGCGTACTTGCTGGTGGGTCTACCTTCCAACTTTCAATGCCTGATTTTATTCACTGCTGTGTTCTGAAATAGACACCTTGTTGCAGCTCCCCTTTCAAACACAAGTCGCAAAACCTGACCAACTTACGTCGCCTTCCATTCCAAGGCCGCTCATCACGTTCAATCTTCCCATTAATCCACGTGGCGACATATGACCCCATCAAATTCTCCATCCTTCAAAACAAGCTCAACAGGCTTTCCAGTCACAGAAATTTGTTCCCACCGACCGACAAGTGGCGCCAGCTACTGCGCAGGTACCATGGCCCCTTCTAACAGCCCTGAGAGCACCAGCTCGCCGGACGAAGATCTCAAAAACCTTGCGACAGCGGCGAACGGGGCAGCCAACACAACCAGCCAGATGCGAGACAACATGACTTTTCACTACTTCATCCAACTTCCTCCTGAGCTTCAATCAATGATTCGTACTGAAGCGATCGATCAAGCCCTACGGAATGCAATTGGAAGACCATTCAAAGGCGGTCCACTGGCTTCGGTATCAAAAGAATGGAAGAATGATGTTGAAATGCGCCTTTTCAGCCGAATCCGAATCAATCCGTCAAAAGAGAGGCATGTTCTAAGGTTCAGGGAATTCTTTACTAACGAGCGAAGAAGGTTTCTCAGCCAACTTGAGATCACCATTGACGACCGCTGGACGGGTCCTTGGCATAGGGACATGGGCATTGTGCAGATCAGCCAGGTAATGGAGAAAATCGGACACCTGCTACAGTACCTTCAGAGTTGGGAAGTTCACAGGGATGAAGAGCAACCACGGTCCATCGAAATCATCTTTGTGTCTATGTCTAACACTCTAGATCCTTCCTTAACAACAAGATTGTGTTCTTCCATTCACACAAGCTCGCTTTGGGAAGGCTCTGATTTGGACATGGTCACAGGCTCGGGCCAGATTCCTACCAATGTGGCATTGTGGGCCATCAAGTCCGAATTTCCATCTACTCTCGACATGGTAACGCACCTCACCTTCCCTCTCGATTGCGTTCCTTTGCCTGCTGCACAGGCAATGATACAAAGGATGCAAAATTTGAAGTCTTGCGATTTTGAGATAAAAGTCAACGCTTCGCAACTAGGATGGAGGAATTTGAGTGGTAAGTTCCGTGCCTCCTTGGTCTCAAGACAAACACGAAGCATTTGCCAACTGAACGATAGATTTCGTCATTTCATTGCCCACGTTGGCACCTTCTCTCCGCTGCCTTCGAATCTCAGGCTCATATGTCTTTTTTGAAACCTTCACATCGACATTGAAAAAGTTCTCCGCTGTCTTACGTGACTACAGTCAAAGTCTTGAGCGTCTGGATGTCTCTGATTTGCCCTTGCACCAAGCGTTCTTCCAGCCGTTTTCGGACGAGTTCGGGATCAACGCGGCAATGTCGGAATGGCGATGGCCAAAACTCGAGACACTTGAGTTGATATTTGCAAATTTTGCCCCCTACCTGGAACCGGGCCGGCTTAAGTTGACACCAGCCGAAGTGCTCATTGCAGCGGGCAGGGCGGCCATGGCCATGCCGGTTCTCAAATATTTCCATGCTGGTATCGTGGAAGAAGCAGCAGATTCTAAGAACAAGTATTTTTGGATCGCGCGAGAGCTGAATGCAAGTCTCGAGAGTTCGGGAAAGGCTCGCATCACGTTTAAAGGATTCAATACCGACGAGAGACGGAGGATTTTGGCTGCATGGCTTCCTTGGATGGGGGCTGAGGCACGATTTGTGAGGGAGATGTTCGATGACGACACTTTGGATGACAACGATTCTAACAAAGTCGAGTCCGACGGCCAGCAGTCCGCGCAATCAATAGGTCTGGAAACATTTTACAGTTTTCCCGAAGACAAAGGCCTGGTCATCATGTCGGAAAGGCAGATGCAATTGGCTGCTACAAAGATGCTGGGGCAGGACTCGAGCGACTGAGGCAAATCGAGCTCGGTATTTAATCTGTACCGTAATTGTTCATTATCAGAAACCCATCAAGTCAGAACCTACACAATGAGAGGGGTTAGGGACATGTCCTTCGCGTTAGTGATTCCTCCGACGACCAGTGCAGCACCTAGGGATCACATCTCGTCAGGATCACCCCTTCTAGATGACTCCTCGTATGGCGACGTCTTACAGAATGATTTCTCCATGATCAAATCAAGTGGACTAATCCAGTCCATTCCGGCCGGCGATGTGAAGGGTGAAATTTGTCTATCTCATGACAATTATGAGGGAGTACTCCAAGGAACATCATGCAACGTGCTCATACTTTCTTCAGCCCAAGCCTGGTGAACTAAGCTAAACATTACTACAATCTCAGCTCTTCTCTACAGGCGACGTCTTCTCGTCCACAACCGCCGCATCCTTGGCGTCGTTGCTGTGCACAGGCTCAACTTCTAAATCCGAGTCGGTGTCATAGGTCATGTACGCATCCTCGTCAATATTTTTGTGGCGGAACCAGAAGATTACAGTCTGGGCGAAGAGTACGATGGCGGGGCCGAACCAGATCCACTGTGATGGCTGTATTAGCAAGATCCCATCGAAGGGATAGAAAGAACAGTCGTTGGTACGAGACTACTTACGACAAGATACGGGTCCTGGATGACAGGTGTCAACACCTCGCCAGCAGCGGCATACAGCGCCGTCATGAAGAGACAGATCGAAAAGACGACCGACTTCATGTTGCCTGGAGCGCGAGAGTATGCTATCTCATAGGAGGTGACGTTGACGAAGATTTCTGAGATGGCACCCAGGATGATCATGGGCAGCTCCCACCAGACCGAGATTGGCGACACGTTATCGCACGTCGAAGCCTGATACCCACAAGGCGAGGTCCGGTAGACATACAGCTGCGCGAGTCCACCGCAAATGCCTGAGATTGCGGCAAGGATGAAGCCGAATGTCATACGCTTGATGCGACCAAACCGGATGTTTCTTTTCGCCAAGAAGGGGTAGAGTCCGTAGGCCATAATGGGCGTAAAGATGATGATGGTCAGCGAGTTGAAGTTGGTCAGCAGGTCGTTCGGAGCGCCGTTGAGCGTCATCGAGCCAGCCAGGTTTGATGCGGCTGCGCCGATGCCGCCGTCGTTCAGTTGGTAGATAGGGATGTAAAGGAAGACTTGGCACGCTGCCCAGGTGCGGCCCACATCTGTAACAAGATGGTTGTTCCACTTCACCGTGTGACCCTTCTCTGCCAAGACAGCCGGACGTGCGGCATCCCAGAAACCCTTCTTCCACACCATGAACTTGTTCTCCTTGCAGCAGATCCATGTGATTTTGAAGAAATCGTTGAGTTCAGACCCCATGGGTGGCTTTTTAATAATCTTCTTGTTTACGCCGACGAAGATGACAATAACGAGCACATAGATGATGGTAGGTAGGAGGAAGGCCAACCAGAAACCAACGTAACGCTCAGCGTAGGTCGAAGCCAGAGCAAAAAAGGCACCAATATTAATGAAACCGTAGTAGATCACCATAATTCGCTGAATAGTGGTCTCAGGGTCAACGAGGACCTTCTCGCCTGTCTTCAGCACCTTGGTATACTCGCGCTGGTGCTGATACTGGTCGATCACCGTGGGCGCGACGTTGGGCTTGAAGATGCCAGCGCCAATGGCAAGCATGAAGAAGGAGATCATGAAAGGAGCAATGCCGTTGCCAGCTTGCAGTATGGATGGGGCAGCGCCACCGACCATGATAACGTGAGCCACGGCACCAATGCTTGCTCCCCAGATGATAGTCTTGTACCGGCCCAGCTTCGTGTCTGCGATCCAGGCTCCCAGGATGGGGAACACATAAGCGAGGAAAGTGAACAAGAGAACTAGGGCAGAGGCGAATTGGACACCCTTGCCAAGTGCACCAGGCACGCCATTGACATCTGACTTGGCTACGGCACCAGCGCCATTGCCACCCTCAGGGAGAGGATACTCCATGAAGTTGTTGAACACACCGGTGGTGGCATAGTATGAAGCACGCTCGGCTAGCTCAGCGACGCAGAGGATGTAGGCGATGGCGGGAATCTTATCGGGTACCTTGCGCAGGGTACTTCGCTCCTCATCCGTGGGAAGAGGATATTGCTCATTGTCGTGTACCTCGGCGTTTGTGGACGACCTGGTGGCTATCTCTGGGTCGATGTTGGCCTTCTCGTCGGGCACTGTGCCGACCTCTGGGTGCACAGCTGGAGGTTCATGAGACACTGGCGGGATGATGATGGCCTCGCCACGGTCAGTGGAGAATTTTGCTGTCAAAATGTCAGAGGGGTGAGTATATGAGGAGGGCGAGGTAGAGGACCTACACATCTTGACTCGTGGTACCACGGCTCTTGCAAGTCGTGATCAAGAGACTTGGAGTTATAACGAAGACTGCCAATCTAAGGAAGGCCAGAAACGAGGGGATAAAGTTTCAAAGACGATCACAAGCGGGACATGGGGGAGTTATAATCACAGGGCAAGCAACCAAACCGTCCGTGGCATTGCATGCAGTGATACCACCTCCCAATACCGGGGAGTCCAGATGGCTCCCACCATGATCCCGGGTCGTCGTAACCTATCAGACCCACACTCCGTGAGGTAGTTTCGCGACATGTCGGCTAGTTATCAGTCTATACCATGTCAGGTCCCATGTCAAGCGCACTGTTTTTATCTGTACCTGGTGTGAAGGCCAGTCTGGACCCTAAGTCGTCCGGACATGGTGCTCAATTATAACCTGGCGTCGAACCAACGGAACGCCCAATCGACAGGACAAATCTCGTCAGTGAAGGAAATTGTGCCTTCTGATCGTTGATTGGCTTCGCTTCTTCCGTTAGATCAGGAAAATGCCGCCCTAGAAGCAATATGGAAGGCCAGATGGAAAGTTCTCTTGATGGATGGATACCAATGAAAAATGGGAACCGCAGGCTCGGTTTCGAAGTAAATCGTCTTGACAGTTCGCCCCACAGATACCAGGCAAGATTAAGCTTCTGCCCAGCCGAGGTCAAGCTTTGCCATGGCTTGACCCTCGCCTACTCCTACGGCCGACACACTATCCACCCGGCTGGGCAAAAGCTTGCATTTCCTGGACTGACGAGGCTTCCTTTCCGCCTACGATGATGTGCTCGCGTGGCTCGAACGACGAAGACAATGCGGTGTTGCGCCTGCATGAAACGAAACGGACTTGGTGAACCAAGTGGGTCACTACTACGAATGTAGTGGTAGGTAGTTCTCCGCCGGGTGGAGGGGTCGGGAGCCCAATGGATTGATTTAGCCGTTATCCAGGTGCGAGTCGTGAAGTAGAGCTGCATGTGAGAACTGAAGATCAGGGACATTGCAGCACGAAGCCCTTCTGCATTCAGAAGAGTGATTGGCCTTGCCTAGAATAATCACAGAGAATGCATTCGACCTCGTGAGCACAATTACACGTGTAGACATGACAGCAAGACATGACAGGACAGGATGAAGCCACAGACTTGGTTCCAAGATTCCGAAGATGGAAGGTCGTACAACCCAACGTTGCACGCGGACGATTGCGTTATCAGCGCGCCCCATTTGCCCGTCCAAAGATAACAGGAGAACCAACAATCATCTCCACAAAGACCATGGAGAGCCGAGATGTGGATAATGCGAACTATGGATGCCACGCGGCTAGCTAGGATGGCCCTGCTCTCCTCCTCACATGGGGGCCATGGCTGGATTGGGATATATTGCACGAGTGGCGGCGGCCACACTCCGGCCGATCAGCTAACAGGGTATTTGAAATTGTCTCCTGTGCGCATCTTCACAAATCATCGTTTGCAGGTAATTCACCAATACCAAAGTCTGGGTGGCAATGCCCCTTTCTCCGTTGTGAGGTGCTTCTTGGAGAGAAGCACGGCATCTGTAATCACGACTCCAAAGTTCTCACGGGTAATGCAGACTTGACTCGGAACCTGAATCAGCTCACCGACTCACAGCAACAGTCTCATCTGTCCATATCAATCCAGACTTATGGAGCCTTTAACGATGCCATCTGTTCCGAGATCTGTTCCCAAACTTTGCTTACTTAGGTCCGACGTTGAAAGCGGATTAGATCCCGTGCCAAGAGACGCCGGCAGAGATCATACTACCTGCTGGGTTGGCTTGGCAAAAGCTTGGCTGAACCCTCTCCAGGTATACCCATCCTTTTACGCCTCACATCCGTCTTCAACGCAGCACAGCACTAGAGTCTGCCTAACGCTAGGCCTGATATTAGCTATGTTTACTACTGCAGCTTCATGATGTTGGAGTCCCTGATGATATACTTGCCAATCACATCATTCTCAGTCCCTGATCAGTTTCAAGATTACGACACTGATGGAAGTGGGAGCGGCCCTATGTTGCGAAGAAGATCGAATTGGCTGCGCTCAGGGTTGACGGTTCGCTCTGCTGCCGTAGGGTGCCAACCCGTCAAAGTATTTAAAAACCCCCTATAACACCTTCTCACTGCATATGGATTGTACAGGAGTCTCAACATACCACAGAGGATCACAAATGGCACCGCGATTTCTACCAAAAAGTACTCATTTTTCTATGTCATTAACGGGTGGAGCGTCTGAGGCTCTCTTGAACCCTTTCGTCATCAATAATAGGGGGAGCTTGTTGAGCTCTCTTACGCCCTTGTCTCAAATAATATTACAACCTCCATCGCCAATTTTGCGCACGCTGTATTCCCGTGCGTTCTCTGTCAAATCTTCCACCATGTCCTGGCAGGTTCAGCTCTCCGAGGAGCCTTTCGTACCATTTCCTTCCGTACAGTGCAGACCTTCAGGCACCATTTGCATAAGTCGTAGTTCTTGCGCCTCTGTGACACCCCTTTCCTCACCTCTTCTTTCTTTTTTTGTGGTGTTTTCTGGGTTTTCTCTCGTCCGCCCTAAGCCGTCGGCTGAGCCCTCCGCCGGTTTAGCCTCCGTCCCTGGCCTCTACCTCCCTGGCCTCTACCTCCCTGGGCATTTGCTCCCTGACCATTTGCTGCTTGACCATTTGCTTCCTGGCCCTTTCCTCCCTTGCCTCTGGGCCTGCGTCTCCTGGTATTCTGTCCCGCGTCCGCGTCCGGGGACTCGGGAGCCTCGGGTCGCTTAGGAGCCTGGCGGGCCTGGCGGGCCTGGCGTTTTCGCTGCTTGGCTTCCTGGCGTTCCTGGCGTTCCTGCTCCTTCTTGGCATGTTTTCTCTCAAGGTACTTGTCTCTCCGAGCTTTCTGGTTGGAGGCCCGGTTTCTCGGTTCATTGGCGGCTTTATGGTCTCCGGCCTGCTCACCACTGGCTTCCGGCTCCCCATCGGCTTCTCCGCTGGCGCCATTCTGGCTGTGGGTACTGCTGCTTCCTGAAGATGGACCGGGAGCTCCATCATCTCCGTCCTGGTCATCACTGTCATCTGTGCTGACACTTCTGTGGCCATGGAAGCTGCCGCCTCGGGGAGATGAGCCTGAGGAGCTGTGGGAGTTGCCGCCTGCCGATGACGGACCAGGGGCGCAATCGTGCACTCCGTCATGCTCTCCGTTGTGACCGTTGTGGGCATGGAAGTCGCAAGCTCGAGAAGATTGGCTTGAAGGGCTGTGATGGCTGCCGCCTCCAGATGACGGGCCAGGGGCTCCATCGTCGTCCCCATCTTGATTATCATCATCATGTCCGCTGGCGCCGTTGTGGCCATGGAAGTTGCCGCCTCCTGAAGATGGGCCTGGGCCAGGGCCGCCATTGTCATCGTCCGACTCGTCGTCATCTCCATCATGATCGTCACCGCCATCTTCATCTTGCTCTTCATCATCATCTTCGTCCGTTTCCTCGTCGTCGTCTCGATCGAAAAGCATGGAATAGGTCAGGTGGTCAGGCTCACATGGCCCCTTGCCCTTCCACCGCTTCGGCTGCACTGTGCCGTCGCTGCCATCATCCGTGTCCTGCTGGTCGGCTTCCAGAGTCTGATAGCTGGAACCATCGACAAGAGGCTGAGCTTCCGACGAAGGGCTGTCCGGGTAGGTCGCCCGCCCTCCGGTGTTCACCTCAGAGGGATCACCGAAAGGGCGATCGCCACTGCCGAGGTCGTTCTCAACAACGCCATCGTGGAAGCTCGAATCCTCAGGGATAGTCTGCAAGCCATTGAAAGACTCATCGCCATCACTGCCGGAACAATTGTCAGCAACATTGTGCTGGAAGTTTGATTTTCAGGGGCGCAGACAGGGCGTCTGATAACTTACCAATTGGGGAGGTCGCCTCCGGTGATCACCCCAGGGGGATCACCAAGAAGGCTCCCGTTGCGGATGATTGCATTGTCAGTAGTGTGTTGATGGCTTGAATTGCCCGGGGATGTCGCCTGTCCTCCGGTGTTCACCCCAGGGGGATCACCGAGAGGCTTGTTGTTGCTGGCGATCTGCTTATCCAAGAGGGTGGCGTAAATTCGGTCCTGGAAATCCTTGCTGCCGAGCTTCTCTTCAATGACAGCCTGGACATCTTCGAACAATTCCTTTTGCTCGAAGTTATCCTCCTCCACTGCGTTGAAAACGGCCCTCAATTTCTTGCCGTTTAGAATTCTGTCGACAATGGCATGAACTTTGGTGCTGAGGGTTTCGTCGTTGATGCGCTGGTCGCCAAGGCTATTCAGGCGCTGCTGAATGGCATCTACTCGCTCCGGGATCTTCTGCTCCTTCGACGCTTCGACGTGCTCCTGAAAGTGCTTCTCAAGTGCTTGGAACTGATTGTAGTTCACATCATCAAGAACACCAAGCCTCTCGTCCACGTCTTCCTTGTGCTCATCGAGGTCAGCCTGAACGGCTTGCGTCTCCTCAGCCGCAGCAGTGAAACGCGAGTCGATGTTGGTTTCCAGCGCCTCGTGAGCCTGCACCAGCTCGTCATGCTGAGAGTTGGTCTCAGATCGGAGCTCATCGACACTCTCGGTCGCAGCGGTGAAGCGAGTCTCGACACTGGTCTCCAGCTCCTTGTGAGCCTGCAGAGTCTGATTGTTGCGCGAGATGGTGTCGATCTTGAGCTGCTGCAAATCCTCGCGCTTGACGAAGCTGGCCTGAAGTGCGTCAATCTTGTCCTGCAAATCCTCGGCAAGCTCTGTGAGGTTTGCAATCTGCTCCATCATGCCGGCTTTGTCCTTGGCATCCTGGCGAGACTTTGCGTCGGTCTTCTTCTTATACTCGTCGAAGTGGGATTTGAGCGCATTGTACTCCTTGACCGAAGCCTTCTGATCCTGGAGCTTGCTGATCGCCTGGCTGTGCCAGACGTCGGCCTGGCGCAGGTCTCCGAGGCTCGACTGAGCGGCTCCCAGGCCAGCCTTAAAGGTCTTGGTGGCATCTTCTTCAGCACTCAGCCGCTCTTTCATCTTGTTTTTGTCTGTCTCCAAGTTGTACACGCGGTTGGTGAGATGTCCGTGTTGTGTGCCCATGCCATCGATGCGGCTTGTGATGTTCTCAAGGTCCTTGGCATCAGCCTTCGTGCTTCGTAGCTCTTCAAGAGACGTAGTGTTCGTGGAGGTGTCTTTCTTCACTTTGAGAATGTCTAGATTCGACGCAATGACGTCTGTGGTATTAGCCTTTGTGTTCTGTAGCTCTGCAAGTGTCGAAGTGTTCTCGGCGGCCTCTTCCTTTGCTGCATCAAGGTCGTCCCTTAACGTGGCAACCTCTGTAGCATTGGCCTTCGATGTCTGCAGCACGCCAACCGTACCACTGAGTTCTTCAAGTGTCCCATTCGTAATGTCAAGATCTGTCGTGTTGGCCTTCGTCTCGCTCAAATTGAAAAAGCCAACGCTCAGCCTTTGGAATCCGTCTATGGCCTTGTCAAGTAGCGTCGCATCGGCCTTCTCACTGCTCAGACTGCTGACTCTGGTATCCAATTGTTCAAGTGACTGACTTGTCGTCTCAAGGGCATCTTTGTCGGCCTTGCTCTCGCGGAGAGACCGGATCTTAGTAGTTTGATTGTCAATCCTTCGGCTCTGCTCGCCGACCTTTCCGGTGAGCTTGTCAGAGTCCTTAATTAGTTTGCACAGTGCTTTGTAGGCCTCTTCCCATTCGTTGAACAGCTTGGCTACGAGGCATTTGAAGTCGTACTCAGCAGTCTTTGTGGCAAAGTTCTCCAGCAGATAGGCGTTCCATAGCGGGGCGGTGCAGCGATTGAGAAATTGCAACGAAGTCATGAAAACTGCGATGACAATGATGAGGCCGACGAATGGGCTGATACCATTGCGATTCATCCAGTTCATTAAAGACGTTGCGGCGAAGTCGGAAGCGATCAAGATTGCGAAGGCGACTGATAATGAAGCGTAAATTGCTGACCTGAATCGAAACAATTGGAGGGCGAGCATAGTGACGCCATACGCAATTGAGCTGGGAAGACGGAAGTAGTACAGCAAGATCCAGGGAACTCTGGGAGGAGTGCCGACGGCGGACAGCCAATCGTGGAGGGCGCCCTCCATGGCTGCTGGTGCTGGCATGGCCGTTGGCATCGTGCTTGGCATGGCGCTTGGAAGGGCTGTCGGCATGGTTGTTGACGTCGCCGATTGCATCCATGTTGACTTGCCAACTGGCGTAGCGATTGGAGAGGAATAAGAAGAGCCGCTGTACTTGGTGGTGGTGGTGGTAGGAGTTTCAAATGTGACGATGGTAGCTGTGGGCTGGAATACGGTGGCGTCGAAAGACATCACCCATTCCATCCAGAGCAGGGTCACAACGTAGAGAGAGAACTGCAGCAGAGCTGGCGAACCTATGAAGCAGATGGCGCTCCACAGGAACCGCGCAACCCTTGAGATCCAACCGCGGGCTGGAGGCGTTGGCTCTTGAGAAGCTTTGTCGGGCTCGAGCTTCTCGCCGAACAGATCCGTCTCTTCGTCGATGGCGAAGATATAGAGCGGCTGGTCGTCGGGTGCTTCAAGGTCTTTGACTTGTTGGCGGTGTCGGCTTACTAGGAAGCCCAAAATGACGATAAGTACGCCGACAAGGTGTTCCGATTGCCAAGTATACCACGCGCTTATTACGCCCAGCATGATAGCCAGACTGATGGTGGCCCTGCGGCTGACTTGTATCAAGCCGTCGAGGAGAAAGACGGCCACACCCGAGGAGACGAACAGATAGGCGGCGATAACCAAAAGACTGGAGACTGGGGAGACATCAACGAAGGGGCCGGGCTGGCCATGCATGAGGATGCGGGCACTGGCGGGCCCAAGGAGGTAGGGGAAGAGGAGGCACAACGCCCAGAAGGCGCGCTGTACGACCTCGACCACAGACATGGTGAGGTGTGCTGCGACTAGGGCAGCTTCGGTCGACCAAATTCTGCGGTAAGGAATCGATTAGAATGGGGTGCGATTGACAGTTGACGATTAGAAAAACAAAGCCAGGGGGATTGAAGTGGGATTGATAGTCAACAGTCGAAAAGCACTTGCTGATGGAGGGGTTGGATGATAGGTGGTGGGGCAGTTTTGAACACGATTGACTAGGAGCTCACCTGAATGAATCTCAATTCAACTGCTTCGACTATTTGTCGAGGTGTGGTGCATTCGCGTCAATCTGGAGGAGAGAAACGAGTTCCCTTTGCTCGAGATTGGCAGTGCTGGTGTTTGTAGGAAGGATGCTTCCTTGAGGTGAGGGGTATCAACAACTTGGAGGCGAGAAACAAGTTCCCTTTGCTCGAGATTGTTGATCAGGTCTGATATGGGTGCTTGGATCTGTCAAAGACTGACGATGACAATTCAAGGGTCGAATCAGACTGGGTTGAGGGGAGGTCGGAAGGGAAGAGGGAAGAGTTGGGACAGTCAGATCAGGAGGCCTTTTATAATTTGGGCGACTGTGGACGGTGGGGGGCAGCAAGGCAGCCTAAGGCAGTGAATTTATTTATTCACTTGGAACCATTGAATTGGATAGGCGAGTCACCGTGGTCACTGATATCTGATTGATTCTTGAATCCCGTTTGTCTTCCTCCCCCGAAATCTGGACGGAGCTGACCTGCCTTGGGTTGCTGCAAGATAGGGGACAACCTTCACTTGCCAGTCGCCGTAGCAGCTGGTCGACTAAGAAGACGTCTAGCGCTGCGCCTGCGTCAAGTATACGTTTGTGACACTATTTGACTACTGACACAAGTTGACTGGTCTGCAAGTAAAGACCTTGCACAGGCGTCGTAATTCCCAACTACCCAGTCATCAATGAATTGACAGATGGCTGCGGTGCTTTATGGTAATTCAGGAGGCAGTTCTAGAATGCGAGAAATGAGAGACTTGGTTCTAATTTCAATTGTATGAATACGTAGTTAGACAGCATACTCTCCGCCATATCACATAAGCGGCTTGCGAGCCAGCATTGAAGATCAACATCTGGAAGAAAAACGCCTTGCCAAATAGCGACTTGGATTTACTTTGAGAGATAGAAGCAAGGTTAACAAAAACATGGATGGCAAGGCTTTGATGGGTATTAAGGAATCGGAATCACCTGAAAAATTCAGAACCTTTGAGCCCCGAGCCTTCTGAGCAAACCTTGGAATAATGGACAAGATGAAGCCGCAACTTTCAGTCTACATCCCGAAGGCTATACCCGAGATCTGAACTTGAAGAGATGGGACCGAGGCTTTTTGAGGCTCCCGAGCGTTTTGTAATGCCTTTCTATCCAATCTTGCGCCCCAAAATTGATGTTGTGACCTGGTCGAGTATGCCCACGGATGAGACAGACTGCGAAGCAGAAGAGACTGGCTGGATTAGACCGCAAAGGCAGTATTTGAGGAGGCATAAACACCATAATGTAACCAATCGTTCAGTTGGTCTTCAAAAGACCAGGTTCAAATCCCAGAGGACATAAGAGTCGACAGCGCCAGGCCAGAATCGAAGAGGAAGCTTGACGTTCTCTAGGTACAAACGGCGTCACGTGCATTGTCAGCACTAGCCCGTTTTCGGATCGTCAAACTCCAATTCACAGGGGGCAATCTGAGGTTGCACTGGAGGATGAAAATTGCTAGGCACACAGCAACGTCTATCAGGCCATTCTTGACATTCTACCTGGCTATTACGAATCACCTTTTCCTTCGAGTAGCGGGGCTCAACACCACGCAGAATGGCCTGAGCTTGTCACGAACCAACCCAAAGTAGACCTCGTCCCTGGCGCATCGAGAGCAATGGACCTGAAAGCGGGACAAGGGCTTTATGAGCCACGGGCTTTTCGCATTATCCTTAGCGTCGTGCTGTCTGTGGCTCTGGCATGGCTCCTACTGGGTCGCAGCCAGCGTCGTCGTGTGAGCGAAGGCCAATTTCCTCCCATTATTGACGACTCGCTAACATGTAAACAGACTGAGAGTCGCTTCGCCGCCGAGAAAGGATGTCTGCCTCCTAAGACATGGAACTCGAGGTGGCCGCTTGGCCTAGATATGCTAGCCAAGGCTATCAAGTACGCCAGAACAATGCAGATCCTGCAGTTCTTCCTCGATGTTGTAGACGACAACGGCACCACGTTCGTCCAGGAGCTGCTGGGTGCTACGGGCATCGACACGGTAGATCCTGAAAACATTGAGGCAGTCCTATCGACAAATTTTGAGGGTAAGTCGAATGCAATCAAAGCAGAAGCACAGTCAACCTGACGTTTGGCGACTACGTTTAGATTATAGTCTCGGTCTTCGAGCTCTCCACTTCCGGCCTCTCCTGGGGAGCGGCATCTTCACTCAGGATGGTGCCCTTTGGAAGCACTCGAGGGCTTTACTTAGGCCACAGTTTGCTTCGAATAGGTCCCAAAACTTTGAACAAATCAAGAATTGCGTACAGAACCTCATTGACGTTATTCCCACTGATGGCAGCACGGTTGACCTCCAACCCCTCTTTTTCAAGCTCACCTTCGACACCACAATGTTCCTCCTCTTCGGCGACTCGGTACTGGATCTCGACTGGGGGAAGGTTGCGGGCCAGGAGTCGTCATTCGCACAAGCCTTCAATCTGGCGCAGGACTACCTCGCTCACCGAGGACGCCTCGGCCAGTTCCACTGGTTGCTGAATGACAAGGCCTTCCGTGATGCCTGCAAAAGATGTCACCAATTTGTGGATGAGGCGGTTGACAAGGCGCTACAACCAACTTCGAAGGTACAAGAGAAGGACACGGACTTGCACAGCAATTACTCATTCATTGATGCTCTGGCGGAGCAGACTCAGGATAGAAAGGTTTTGCGGGATCAATGCTTCAACGTGCTGCTCGCTGGTCGCGACACCACGGGCTGCTGTCTCTCTTGGTCATTCAGGCTACTGGCCCGTCATCCACAAGTTCTTCAACGTCTGCGAGAGGAAATCGCCAGTGTCTGCAGCATAGGGCCTGGATCGCAGCCGCCGTCCCGAGATGACTTGAAGCCCACCAGAATGCCGTACCTTAGTCTGGTAGTCAAAGAAGGTAAGTGTCACTCTTTTACCGAGCTTCCACCCTTCAGTAGCCCAGGTCTAATTTGCTTGAAGTACTGCGACTATACCCCTCCGTCCCCGTGAACTCGCGAGAGGCGATCCGCATGACCACACTTCCTGTCGGTGGCGGACCTGACGGCAAAGCACCCATCCTTGTCCGCCCCGGCCAGGCAGTGGGCTACTGTGTCTATGCAATGCACCGCAGGAAGGACATATACGGCGAGGACGCGGAGGCGTTCCGGCCTGAGCGGTGGGAGGAAGACGGCTTAAAAGATGTGGGCTGGGCGTACCTACCATTCAACGGTGGACCTAGGCTATGCTTGGGACAAGACTTCGCGCTGCTGGAAGTCTCGTACACAATATGCCGCATTATCCAGACCTTCCCTCACATCGTGGTTCCGGATTCCGAGCCTCACGTCGAGGTCGGCCAAGAAAGACAGACCTTGACCCTAGTCGTCGCCAGTGCGGATGGCTGCCGATTGTCACTGAATGCTACTGAAGCTAGGCAATAGACTTCGAGCCATGAAAAGAAGTGCCGCTGGTATACGAGTCGGACCGATCATCGCTTTAACTTGACAGTTGCCTCGTGGGTGGTTGCTAGTAGCGCGCCAGGCCGATGTCTAGGCCGACATCACGATTGTGGTCTTATAACGACGAGGTGAAACAATATCGTCCGGTAAACACAGACTAGTATTGTCAGGGCCCTGATTCTGTCGAGACGTCAAGCAATTATGCACCGCGGGATAGTAGCGTCTGGTGGGGATGGAGCTTGTCATGGGCGGGCCCGTTGTTGACAGGCTCCACGAGTTCGTTTTAATCCGGAAGAGTGGGGTCCAAACGTCGGGTAGTTTATGAACGAATTGACAAGAAACCATTGGCGATCCGGGTGGACTCTGGCCTCGGCTGTGTCATATACATAAGTGGGCTTCGAGTCAGTTGACATCCACGGACCCGCAGCGGACAGTTCGGAAATAATTTGAACCTCGTGCCTCGATGATCAGCTGAACGCACAGAGGCCAAGCTGAGGAGTCTACGTGATACCAAGGAGAAGAGATTGACTTGATCTGACATTCGAGAACCGTCGCACTGGAGCAGAGGCACGGCTCAAGTGGTCGGAGCGATCCAAAGTCTGACGAAGAAAAACGAACAATCAACAACGTCGCATCACTCTCGGCCGGAAGAGGTCGACTTGTTGGGCAAGTGTAGGCTCTCACGAGTCGCCGAGAGGATTTTGGGTTTGTCGACTCAAGTGGGTTCAGAACAGCGGGTTTCACCAGTAGCACCCCCTTCTTCCTGGTGCGAAGTTTAATTAGGCTTTCAATTAGAGTTGCCGATGCATGCGCCTACGATTCGGCCCCCTCCGGGCCAAGATGCGACACACCTCAAAGCGTACGACAGCGCGCGTTCCAGCGGCTGCTGCCATCTGAACTCGAAATAAGCAAGCAGCCGTTGGAGCTGCAACAATTGGAGCCCAGCGAACAAGGCTTGGGCCGCGAGAGGCCAGTTCAGACCCTGTGCAGCCGGCGGAAGAGCCTCGGAACGGCCGTCTGGACTGGTCTATTTCACGAATACTTTCAGATTACTTTGCGACTGCTCTCAATGTTGGGACCGTGCCAAGATCTGTAGGCGACATACTCGCGGTCTGCAAGCAATGCAGGATTAAAGTTCGCACCCTGTCAGCGATTCGCGACCTCGCGAGTCGCATGTGCATGTCGCGAAGGCGCCTCAACTCAGGCACTCACACATACCTGTACTTGCGCTCGGAGTTTTTCTTGTGGGCCCACACCTTATGGTCAGGGCCACTTATCTGTTCCAGACGACTGTTGACACCATCGGGACAAGTGGCGGGGAGTTAATCCCAGGAATGTTGTTATATCTGTGGGTGCCAATGGCTGCCAACACTTCTAGACCATATCTGCCCTCCAAGTGACGTCTTCCACAGGTCGACCTTCTCTTCGGTCCTAGCCAACTGACCAACTGAGTCCACGCTCGCCCCGCATATTTACTAATGGGCTAGCTCTCGACCAAGATGGAAGCGGATGTTCAAGCCTCGGGTGTGGTAGGGCTGCCGGCGGACAACAGGGCGGGAGTCGTGGTGGCTGTTGTCTCTACCTTGGTGCCGTTGACTGGCCTTGTGGTCGCCATGCGCTTCTACTCTCGACAACACCTCGACAACCGGATTGGATTGGACGATTGGGTGGTCTTGGCAGCGCTTGTAAGACGCAGGCACTGTCTGAACTGGTGCATAGAATCTGAGCGCTAACATTTGCTCTACAGGCTTTTGTCGTGGCCAAGGGCATCACAGTCTGCCTTATGGCCCAGGTAGGGCTTGGACAACATATCTGGAATCTGGGTGAGGAACAAATCGAGCAGTACTTCAAGGCAAGCCTCCGGACGCGAGCGAAAGCCTGGTACACCTGCTAATGACTGTCAACAGGGCTTTTACTTCGCCATCATTCTTTACTACAGCGGACTTGGCTCGATCAAGGTTGCTCTGCTGCTACAGTATCGACGAGTCTTCGCTTCGAAGCTTCGAAGAGCAATCAATCTTGCATTGATCATCATCGGCCCATGGAGTATCGGACTGGTCCTGATATCCATTTTCACTTGCCATCCAATACAGGGGTACTGGGAAAAGTACACCAAGGCCACATGCGTTCCAACTTTCCAATGGTACATCCATTCTGCCGGAAACATACTGAGCGACGTCGTAATATTCACGTTACCGATACCGGCATTATGGAGCATGCGAGTTTCATTAGGACAGCGGCTGCTCCTCATCTTCATGTTCTCGTTGGGTCTATTGTAAGTGGGATACCGGCTTAGACGGTGACTGTCTTAACCAAGCTGACAAACGCTTGAAGCAACTGCGCCATCTCCGGGATAAGGATCAAATACCTACCGATTGTTAGCTCGAACCCGGATGTAACATACGAGAACCTCGACGCCGTCTCCTGGTCGATAGCAGAGGTCTGCCTCGCCATCATTTGCGCTTGCCTTCCGACATTGAGGCCGCTGTATGTGCGCGCGGCCAGGGAGAGGTTTGCGGATTGTGTACGTTCCAGCTGTAGGCGGCGGAAGAGGCAGTACTACAGGGAGCCCGCGCGAGACTTGCGAACGCCAGAGGAGGCTATCACCGCTCATATACCCCCCTCATTTTCCTATGAGAGCAAAGACGTGGAGAAATTTACCCAGAGCATCAGTCTGAAGCCAACCGCCGAGACATATTTCGACAAATCAAGGTCCCTCCCTTCGCGGACACAGTCTCAGTGCGACCACTGCGAACATTACGGGTACGAGCTGATGGAAAGCCCACAACCCGAAAGGAAGATGACCAGGTCGCCGTCCAGAAGGTCGGTCAGCAATGCCTTCCAGCCGCCCGAGCGTCGACGTCCATCTGTCCAAAGCATACTAGATGAGATTGTCGTCACCCAGCCGCCGAATGCCATGATACATGAAGCCCTCGGCAGCAACTTCCCGATCCGCGTCGCAGGAGGCACGCAACCTCCCTTAGTTCCACGAGCCCGCTATAGCTCTATTGATACGATTGCGAACGAGGGGCTCAGCGCTCCTCGGCCCCGGATGAAGCGCATTGGCTCCGATGACTCTGTTACATCACAGGTTTCTGACTACACATTCCGGAGGGAATATGGAGCAGGGCGGATACCATTCGGCGATTTCAACAAGGTAGATTACCAGAAGGTAGGAGGGTCAGCTTCAAGGAGCCTGCCGTCAAGGGAGGCGGATCGGGCACCTGGGGAGCTTGCGTGAACTTTCAACACGAGCACGACGACCTTCGCATTTACAAGAGTTGGCAGAGGTGAATGAATTTAATCCTTCACATTTCTTTTATGATACCCAGAAGGTCTTTGCGGCAATATAGAAGGGACTCCTGAGAGCCCCCGCAAGGCACTACAGCGATTGCTTATGTATCTTTGAAATAGACTTGTAATTCGATCATTGACGTTCACTTTCCGAGCTCAATGCCTCCAACAGATTGTGACATTTGACAGTGATTGCGATGCGTGATGCATCTTGGCAGCAAATTCATATACCATCTTCTCGACTATTAATCCCGACGTGCTATTCAGGGCTTATAAATCCGGACCCCGCCATCACCGAAGCACCAAAATGCCTGACTCTCAGCGACGATGGCCGCCTCACCGGTCGTTTTGCCTCATTTACATGATTCGGAGCCCCACGTCGGCGCCGAGGCCCAAGCTCGCCCAATGCTACGTAACGAAACCTCTGCCTCCCCCACCCAGCCTTCCGCTGTGACGTGCCGACTTAAGAGAAGCCCAATATGGGCCACGAGGCCCAGGATTGCGGGAGGTCTGGACCTCTGATCAAAATGATAAGCATAGCCTTGGCTGCTGCTTCTCAGACGTACGCTCGGAAGCCACGGGAGTGGCCTGCGCCTACAGTTCCCTTATCGGGTGTCCATTTCCTGAGATTGTACCGTGCCGCTGATCTGGCTTGGCACGAGCGAGTCTATCTCGTGCAAAAGTCTATTGACTACGTCCGATACAGGGCCAAGACCAAGGCCAGTCGCTCAAAATATCATAGGCTTTCCACAGCATCCCTACTCACGATGCTAGAGTTTGATTTGCCGCATGTCGCTTACCTAGTGATAGCTGATCGTTGGCTGCTCCTATTGCAGAGCGCCAGAAGTTGCAACGTATCCTTGGCAGATGTGTTAGAGAGCTTATTGCTTACAATGAGGCGGCTGTATCGGCCCATAAGCCCTACGGAGCAGCCTCGTAACCAGCCGGAACAGCCGCGTGTCACCACACTGCCTTGTGGACGTCATGATAGTTGTCTCAAGCATTTTCTGGCACCGTAGTCACCGATTTAGTAGTCCAGAAATAGCTGTCGGTGCACTAGATGATCATCTTCTCGGACTGTGATTTTGATCCATGCGAGTAGATGGTTCTCGTACCAGTATGAATGTTCCTCGGTCATTTACAAGTGGCAACGCTTAGTATAGCATGACTAGAATTCTTCTACCAGAACACTTCGCAAAATGTAGATATTTACAAATTTCTCTTTCGATTAGGACACAGGCTACTGCACTGCTATCAATACTATGCTGCAGCTTCCTCTTCTCATAGTCTACTACCTGGGTGGCTGTGGAAGCCAAACCTGGCTGTCTGTACCGGCTCAAGTGCCTCACAGGATATGGTAATCCTATGAGACATCTTCGTCTGAGCTGTTCACGCTTCACCATGAGGCTTTCCCCAATGATAATTAGATTGATAGCCAATGAGGCAATCCACCGTCTTTTTTTGGATTACCGGAAGTTTCAGCTCCTCCGTATGGTCTTCGTATTTCTTTTTCTGTTCCTCTTTTTTCATTTTTGGCCACCGTGTTGTGCAAGATGCTTACATCTTACCCATCCATCACAGGGCAAAGATTCCGGTGGGGACGCGAGAGCCACGTCGGCGGCGGTGGCGCTCACTCTGGACTTCGCGGGTAGGCTGAGAAAGCTGCATAGGCGAGGCCACATTGATGCTGCCAGCAAACTCTTCGGCGTCTTGTGTGCCACCCATCTCTACGTCTCCACTGGACGGTTGAGGCGCCTCAGCCTGAGGTGGCAGTGCCGTACCCAGCATGCTAACGTCGACATCTTGATCTTCATCAAGGGCCATGATGTCCACATCCATATCAGTCTCAGCTCGTGGGGGCTGTGGAGGCCGGTTGCGAAGGCTGCGACGAAGGCTGCGAGCTGACTGGGCAGGCTCCTCGGCATGTCCTAGCTCGACTTCCATCTCACCGGTTCTAGTTCCATCCAAGGCGTTGTTACCCGCGGGCTCTTGCTGCCCCGCGAAGGCTGCGGTCACTTTGCTCTTGATGTCCTCCACACAATCCCATATCTGGAGGCAGCGACTGCCAGGTGGAACCCAGAGATCAAACTCTACATGTCCGAGTTGGGTCGATCGTTGAGTCTTCCCAGACTCAGTCTGGGCCCGATGCTTGACAGTCAGGCTGAGTGTGTCGGTCTCCGTGTTGAGGTCAAGTTCGAATTGGAGAATGCCTCTCTCGCGGCAGGGGATCGGAAGAAGATCGTAGGCTTTGTAATTGGGCTCAATAGTAGATTTGGATCGAGGGCTGTTGTATTCGGGCTGACAGATGATTTTAAACTCTTCGGTTCCATCCGTCGTCACAAATCTAGCCCACTTGTTTCCCTGTCGGCATCCATATGCATTAGCAGATGAATCGCGACGCTCATCTCAACTGGCGCCTCGAGGGTGGTTTCCACTTACACGTGCCCATAAAAGATTGGCCTGATAGTACCAGTCCTCCGCCCAGCCTTCCCCGTCCCTATAGCGTTTCTTGATAGCGAGGCCAAAGGCGGCCTTGTCAGCGAACTGAGCTACAGTCTTTGCCTTCAACAGCGCGTAGTTCGCACCGGCTGCGAGTCTCGCATACCTAAAGGGATTTAGTTGGCAGTTCATTTCCTCTGGCCTTTGATAATATACTGACTCATACTGGTGTTGAATTTGCCAAAGGTAGAAAGGCTCTTTCATCTGATGCTTCTCACAAATGCTGCTCATACGTGCTACCCACATTGCTCCCTGGGCTGAACCGCCGCCGACCATGATGGTCAGCTTCTCGCATAGAGGCTCAAGGCCTTTGAGTTGAAGGATGCCATCTTCGATGAGAGCAAAAGTGTGCGCATTGGCATCGTCAAAAGTCTTCATGAGCTCTTCGGCAGTGATCGCGAAACGAAAGGAGCTGTGATTGGGACCGCAGTCTGAAATGTAGAATGCTGTCCCCTTGCCTCCCCTGTAGTAACGACAGTTGGTGTAGAATGTCTTGAGGATCTCGTTCTCCATCTCCACGGGCATGGGTCCATAGTTGCGCGACAATGGCCACTTTGTCTTTGCTAGTCGTAGTACGTACCATGCCCAAAGAGCTGTTCCACCGATGACACCTAAACGGTCCGCATTAGCATTGCAGATGTATAAGTGAGTTACTTCTGAAATACCTCGATCGGGGAGAACCTCCAACTGATTGTTGTCTTGGCAGATGGTGACCAAGGAACAGTTCTGCACCGAAGGATTGTCAGCAACGAAAAGAGCATCGGCATTTAAAAGTTCGCTGCTGGACTTACGGTGCTATGTCCACCTGCGTCAAAGAGCAAGAGGCCGTTGCTAATCCTGCCGCTATCGAGAAATCCCTCGTTGCGCAGGATGTGTCTATCGAATCGGGCATTCGGTGTTTCTGTGTAGAAGGCGAAGTGCACATTAGTTTGCCCCTCAGTGAGGAAGATGATCTCTGGAGCAGCATAATGAAAGGCTTGAGCCCAAGCTGTGACGAAGCGTTCGCCGTACTCCTCTTCGAAGTCGATGGTCCACTGAGCAGGGATGGTCAATGCGATGGCGCCAATTCTGCGATTCTGACCTTCGAGATAAAGGCAAACGTTTTGCAAGACAACGCGAAACATCTGCTCAATACCAAGGCGAAGAACTCGCTTGAGCTGCGGGGTCTGCTGGACCAATTCAAGTAACTCCTGTAGTTGGGGAGATTGCCTGGCGATCTCGTCCGAGATCCCCACGACTGCGTACATTGCAAGCTTAGAGGAGATGGATCGACGACCGGGGACTCGGTTGTTTCCTTGGTAGACCATCTCACTAGAATTATTTCGACTGTGGTGGTCAAAAGGATAAATGTGAGAGCTGAACTGGCGCTCAACTTCTTCACGGTCGAGTTGCAATTCCTCTATGATTGAGCGATGCATTACGAGAGACTCGACGGGCATTCCATTGTCGAGCGTCTGATAGACACTCGCTCGAACGGCCTCGCTTCCCCAGTCAATACCCAAGATCCTGAGAGTTGGAAAGATTAGTGAGAGTGGCTTTGAGGTACACTCGCGGCTTTGACATGGGTATCAGAAGAAGAGAAGATAGCTGTATTGCCTAATGCTTACATTTGGTAGGAGTACTCGCGCTGAGGACGCGCACGGAGGTACCTGGGTCGTTGCTCCATGTTGATCACCGTTGCGGCCAGGGGGCGTTGGTCTTGATGGAAGAACTTCAGCTGCTGTGGCTCGCAGTGTTAGTATTGATTAATAGCGGGGGAAAAGCTCTCAGGATTGATGGATGCTCACAAACAGTGCAACGACGTGGCAAGTCCCGTGATGTACCAAACGATCGTGGCGTCTGCGAGCGTAGGTTGGAGGGGATCAGATGTCTGTCAGACATACGCCAATAAATCACAGTGGTTTTAGATAAGCAAACCTCGTTTACAAATTCAAATTCACCGTCCAGAAAAGATCAGTGTGGGGCCACTGGGTTGGTCAGTACAGTAATCTTGGACGACAAGAGCTAAGATTCAGATCGGTGCGTAATTGTCTGCATACTGGCAACCCAAGAATTCGGGAGACTGACATTCACTGTCTGGTCTTGCTGCCCCTCTTGACCTCTGCTCAATCACTCTACAACCACGGCAAACTGACAGCAATTGATATCTGCGAGTACTGCCCCAACAACCTGAAGGGAATCGACTTCCCCCACCCACTTTCTTCATCCATCGCGTTTCACTGCCAATCACATAGAGAGCCTGCGTCTTCAAGACCTATATTCCATCTATCCAGTGCCAGACGTTTGCGCAAGCAGAAAAACTGCCGAACAACCTAGCATTTGATTTGGTAGAGCCAAGGCCACTGCAGATCCCGAAATTTCTTGTTTGCCAGTAATTTCTGTCTACCATTCGCAAAGCTTTCTACCCTCAGGTGGTAGTTTACTCCATCATGGAATGGCGCAATCTGCCCGATGTCGATGGACCCGACTATGACCCAGACAATGGCAAGTACGGTGAGTACAAGGGCATTCTCACAGACGTCCGTGAGCATCCTGAACTCTCCGCGGAAGAGAGACTTCGCCGTCTTGATCACTTGAAGGCCGAGATCATACCGTTCTGGCACCGTTGGGCCGGAATCGAACAGAAAGAGAAAGAGGATTTCATGGCGGTCTTCCTCAAGTACAATGGCTCTGACGGCATCAAAACGCGTCTGGCAGAGGATTACGACGAGATGGAGGCCCGCACCACCGACCGAGGTGATTATAAGCTTATTGAAATGATGAATTGTCGCTACGGGACGCCCTCATTGAGAGCACGCAAGCAGAGCTTCCTTTACGACAATCGATCATACATAGAATACGACATTGAGCCGGACTCGAAGAACAATCATCGCAAGGGCACGAGGCAATCAGACCGAGCCAAAGCGATTGAAGACGAGCAGGCTCATCCCAAGCCTCCGTTCAATGTGCATATTCTCGAGCCGGAAATCACTGAGCCCCACCACAACAATGCGAACGACGAAGACAATCTCGATCTTAAGCTTCCTCTTTTGAGAATCATCCACCGGCTGATGAACCACAAAGATGCGTGGCCATTCATGAATCGCGTTGACGAGACAATTGCTGAGGATTACTTCACAATCATAAAGAGGCCCCGCCACTTCAAATTCATTGAGCAAAAGCTGAGAACAGAAAATTGGTACGGCTATGGAGCCACTGCGTTCTTCAACGATATGCTTCTGGTATTTCACAACTGTCGAATGTACAATGGACCAGACTCCCAATACACCAAGTATGCAGACAAATTAGAGAGGCTCATGAAGAAGTTACTACGCGAGATAGAAGGTATTGGCATGCAGCTTTTGGTAGGCCGGCCTCATTATTCTACCACGGATTTCTTGGTAATTTTGGACTGACTGAGCATCTAGACACAATACAATGCAATCGTTCATATCGGCCCGGAAGACTGGCCAGACCCTGGCTGGTCCTCTCGACAACCAGGCTTCAAACGGCATCTTCCGGGAATTGATCGCGGAGTTCCTGACATCGGCCGCGATGCTCTGTTAAAGGAGGAGGTCGAACGCTGCCAGGCGCGGATATTACAGTTGCAATACCTTCTGGGTACAAAGAGTTCCGGCACAAGAACGAGCACGGAAGAGCGGGTAGTTGAAGGTAGAACGCAGCCCAAGGGAGGAAGTCTGAAGCGACCTCGCGACGAGGATACCGAGGCCACTGGGGACTGCCGCAAGAACGGAGATAAACGCCGACGGTTGACTGCTGGTGGCACCTCTGATCCCATCACTTCAAATGCTGTTCCTCTCCAGCGAAATGCGCGCAAGCAGCCCGTATCGATGGGCCAAGTCGAAGCGGGTCCCAGTGGTTCGGCTGGCAACGCGCCGGACAGTTCCAGAGGTAGGCAAAAGCGTGCCAAGATACCTGAGGACGATGAAAGCGACGACAACGATGGCTTAGAGGCTGGTGAGGGATATGGGCCTACGGCTCCGAAGCGGCAGCGGCTGGAGAAGAGTAGGCCTTCGGCGCGCATGGCCACCTCGAGTCCTCAAGCCGCCGATCCTGAGCCTGTAGTTCCTGCATCTAGGGTTCCAAAGGCTGTCAGCCCTATATTGGACAGCGAGCAGAATTTATCACCCGCCGCCGGTCCATCTAGTCCACGTGCTCGCGGACTTTCATCTCCATCTGTAGAGCCGTCCTCACAGCCCTTGGGATTCAGCAGGAACACAGTCACCATGAGCAAGATCGCGAAGATGGGGAAGAGGAGGCCTTGGCTGTTCGGATATTCGACCGCCGAGGGCTACGGCATCTACGCGTTCGTGGAGTGTCCAGCCTCGGGCTGCAAGCACCACTTCTCGAGCCATCCCCTCAGACAAGGTCGTGCGCAAGATCACATCTCTGACTGCAACCAGCCCTTGTTGGATGAGAGAGACATTGTCAAGCAGTACGCCCGTCAAGGTAGGCCGTCCGAGACCTCTCTGTGCTCGTTTGTCACCTTTTTGTACCAACAAATGCTAACAGACCTCCTACCAAGCAGTGATCAAAGATCGTGGCAGAAAGTCCGATCTGACCATCGATTGGGCGAGGAGATCGAACCTCAATCTGCTGCCCTCGCATCTGAAGAAAGACCACCCAGAGAACTTTCCGCATGCGCCTGCTTCTGAGTAGGCCGAACGATACTACGAAACCGATTATTTATGTCGAAACACTGTACAAAAGAATTGTCTTGGAAAACTCGAGACACATGCGAACAAGCAACCTGAACACACCAGATAACACACCAGGTCTTTCATAAACCAGCTGCTCGTTGTTCAACCACCCTAAAATTGAGCTGAGTAAATATACTTGCAGCTCCGATCACTTTCTGAGTGATCTTCGCCTGCCGACGCGAGTTGCCCGCCGCCTAATCACGTCCAAGCGCCACATAATGCCGACTACGCTTCCAATGCTATACTTCCGAATACTCAAGAGGCGCTCGGTTGCATATTTCCATTGAAACCTGAAACGACTGTTCTCTTGCAGCACAACCATCGTGCTGTTAAGATGAGCGACCAAGTAAGTCCTCCACGGCAAGGTCGAACGGTTCTTTTTTGAGAACCTGAATACGTCTATTCTCCTCGCGACAACTATCAGTCGCTAGGATGAGCATTACCTCTGTAAGACACCATTTCTCGGAGCGCGGCAACTGGTACAGCGAATACCCCATTGGC
Organism: Diaporthe amygdali; assembly: GCF_026229845.1. Taxonomy (NCBI): domain Eukaryota; kingdom Fungi; phylum Ascomycota; class Sordariomycetes; order Diaporthales; family Diaporthaceae; genus Diaporthe; species Diaporthe amygdali. Next base: position 701,997 of record NW_026517039.1, read on the forward strand.
GGCTATTTTTGACGCAGTTTGGACCGGCACATGCATCAAGACAATGGTGGCACTGTCATTCGAACCTTTACCTGTATCGAACCTCCTTTCAGGATTCAAGTTTTGAATCCCCTTCTTCAACCTCAGAGTCTTCGATTTCACGGTCTCTGATGTCCGTCATCGTTTGGCGAAATCTTGAATCTCCTCTTTATCAAGAGTTCGACTGAGCTTGCTCTCATTACAAGCAAAGCAGCAGCTGAGATGCTCGAAGCAGCAGCCTTACTCAGTCTAAACCGGACACAATTCATAATTTTGTGTCCCGATTGCCCGAAAGGGTATCTTCCGAGACGAGCTAAAATGCTCGACTCGTGAATGGTGGACGACAGTTGGCAGCTTATAGTCGTGGCCCTTTCATTTCAAAGCCAACAGGTTCGATATCTCAGTTCTCGTGCAGCGGACGGTGGTTAAACACCACAACAAAGCGGTTCCAATGTTGGAGAAGACTGTCGGGATTGACTTCCTTTGCATGGACTGCCGACCACAACTTGGCGAATGCACAGCATGCTGGAGGTGGGCCGTCTTAAACTTTTACCCTTTTACTTCCCGTGCCAATTGAGCACAATGTATCAGAATTGTAGAATAGCTATCATTTATTTTATCAATAGCCACAAATTCACTCTACATTGCAATTTGTCCGGGCGTGCTTAGATGACTTCCAATGTTGACCATAATGTTGAGGGGCGACGAGGCTGTGAGCACGGACCCACCTACACGATCAGGCGCGGGGTCCGATTAGGGAAGCTGTCAGCCTCGACGTCATCCAGCACAGCGCAGTTGCTAGACAACCTGAGCAATTTCTCAATGCCAGCATAGAAACACACTACCCCAAATAAAATAAGAAAAGTGCGAGTAGAGCCTAAAAAATCATTGATTGCTCCCTGTCTGACAATACATTGTCTTGCGCGATGCTACAGGATGAACAAGCTCGTTCGCCTCCTTCAAGGTTCCCGTAATTGCTTGTGAAATACTCAGTCCTCAAGCACGATTGGTACTGCATTACTGATGCAAATAAATCTTCAACTAAAACGCGAAAGAGCACAGCTGCGTTTGCTCCCGTTAGCTTCGTCAAGCAAAAGACACAAACGAGCTTCAATTTGGGACCCCGCCCCTCCAGTGACTCGACTGAAGATTCACGCGTGGCCGTGTTATGGCTGCAGTGGGCCCTGGCAACAGACTAGGTAACTGGGTAACAGAAAGTGAATACCTCTTGCTATTGTTCCCCTCAATCTGAATGGACCTGACAATTCACTGCCACCAGCACCTCAACTGAACGCAACCTCCCTTTCTATTTAAACCCACCCAACACTTCGATCGGTCGGACTTTTCCCAATCGTCTTTCTACACCTGCGAGAAGCTGGAGAAAATCAATTTGATCAAGAAGCTTCATCTCGCTCTTTGTCAACATCAACCATCATACCCAATACCATCAACCACCTGTGTACCTACACACTGCCATCAATCCCTTACTACCCCACCATCCCACCACTTACCCGTCGACCACCATCAATCTTTCAATTATCCACTGCGATAATTCCCCTACCCATTTCCATCAATCACTTACCAATTGCCATCGACTACTTAGTCACCCTGAGCATTGCTCAACTCGATACGTAGCCAGACAAGCGCTTTCGCGCCAGTCAGACACGATGTTTGGCGTCGACTACGTCTATCAGCGCTACCTCGAGCCGGTGTTTGCGCAAGCAGGAGACGTGGTTCAGTCTGTGCTTGATTGCAATGGTAAGACATGCTCAAGCTACCTTGACACAATTGGAAGTAAATGTTCGCTAACCCATTCATTGCAGACACTCTGAAGTGCGCAACCAAAACCATCGACAATGTCGCCAAGGTCATCGCCAAGTACAACAAACAGCAAGATGCGACCGAGGAGAAAGTCCAACGTCTACAGAAAGACGTCAACATGGTCACCTCAAGGTGGCACGACGCAATCTTGACGGATGCGAGACAAGAGGTCGAGACCAAGTGAGTACAAACCTTTGCCCCCAGAGCTGCCATCCGTCTTTCATCAGAGATTTCCAGAATGCGTCACTTCGGGCTCTGTGGTAAGATACTAATGCATATCAGGGTGCAAGACAAGATGGTCGACATCGACGAGTTGCTTGACAAGAAGTGGGAGCAACTGGAGGCCGATGGAATGGCCCGAATGAGAACAATGCTCGACAATCGCGTCGAAGAAGCCCAGCGCGTCGACCCGTGGCTGGAAATCAAGGCCAAGAGGCGGGACGAGAGCCTCAAGAGGCTGGAGGAAAAGATGCCCAACAAGGCCGAGAAGGCTGAGTTGAAGAAGCTGGATAGCCAGCACGCGGCTTTCGGCCGGCGCCTGACCAAAGTGGAGGCTGCCCAGCAGACCGAGAGCACGCAGCGCGCGAGCGAAATTCTCGATTTGGAGCTCAAGCACGTGGAATTTTCCGACAAGGTCCAAACGATCGAGCGCAACCAAGAAGCTTGGAAGGCAGCCGAGGCCGCCCGCAAGGAAACTGAGAACGAGTTTCGCCGCCGCTTCAATGCCCTGGAGAACCCCCTCCTAGTCAGGCACGTTGCGGTCTCAAACCTGGGCCGCATCTCGAGCGCCGCCGCCAACGCAGGACAGCACCAGGGAGAAACTGGTGGCTGCCAGCCCAAGGAAGTGGGAGCCCTGACTACGAAGGCCCAGGCCCACGAGAAGAGAATCCAGAGCCTTGAGACAAGCATGGGCGGACTCAACATTGACGAGATCAAGGGAGCCTTCCACATCACGGAAGAGAAGTTTCAGCAATACGACGGATACTTCAAAGACATTGTGAAGGAATTCAATGAGATGAAAGTCGCCAACCAGAGCGATCTCAAGGCTCACAAGGATTCGGTGGATGAGGCGATGAGAAAGCAGCAGGAGGCAGCGGACCAAGCGCTAAGGCAGCAAAAGGACGCCGCCGACAAAGAGCTCAGCGACTACAAGGAGTCTGTCGAGGAAGAGATGCGACTCTACAAGGCTTCCGTCCAGAAAGAGTTCGAGAGCCACAAAGCCTCAGTAGATAAAGAGTTCGCCGACTACCGCGCAAAGGCTGAGGCAGAGACCAAGGTCCAGGACGAGCGCTATAACGGCCTGGAGAGCCAGGTCGCAGCTCTGAGAGATCTCATGAACAATATGAATACTGGTCGCCAAGTACCCCCGAGCCCTCCCGAGCCGCAACCACCGACGCCGCCACGGGCAGGTGGATTCCAGGGCGTCACTCCAAGCCCAACGAGCAAGGGGAGTTCTGTCCAGGAAGACGATACGCCGATGGAATGCGACTCTGATGATGATTGCGAGATGGAGGATGTCCCCTTGCCAAGTATACAGCCAAAGATACCGCAACCTCCACAGAAGCCCTCTCAACAGCCTTCTCAGCAAGCCCCTCAGCATCCCTCACGCGAGCCCGTCGCACAGACGACCACGGTACCAAAGGACACTGAGATGTCTCCAAGTGCTGGACCGATAAAATCTCAGCAGGTTCAGACATCGGGTCCTGAGCACAAGCCACAAGTGACAGGAGGAGGCAAGCCCTGCCTGAGCAATGGTTCTGCAAAACCACCTGGCGCCGCGCCCACTGTTTCAGCTCCTCGACAAGGCCACCAGAATTCAGTCGGAACCCCGCCTGTCGCTGGCAGCGGACCATCACAGCCATCTACTTCGGGCCCTGCGACACCTTCTCGAGAGCCAACCCTCTTCCAAAAGTCCATCTTTTCAGGGGGCGCTCATTCCTACACCATCCCTCCTGGGCAGCCGTCAGCACCGATACCCACCGCCAGCCCAATCAAGGCTCCTGCTGCGCCCAAGTTTGACTTCAAGGGTCCTATCTCTCCTGTCAAGAAGCCCCAGGGTCAGCCATCGGTGAAAACCCCCGGCGCCAACCCTACCAAGGCACCCTCTGCACTCAAATTCGACTTTAATGCTCCTCTTCCTCCTATCAAGAAGCCTCTGGTCGACTGGTCAGCACGTCTCGAGCAAGATATGACTTTGCACCTCCACCTGAGCTTGACGACAGCGATGAGAAGCCATCTTCGTCCAAGGCTAATCTGTCACCGGCCAAGCCTGCTCCGGCCATTCCTGCTGCCGGTGAAGCTGCTGCCAAGGAGTCAACTTCGAGCAACACTGGCCCAGCCTCTGTCGCCGGCAGCTCTGACTTGACGAACGGCAATGCAGCCTCGAACAATCGCAACACAGCTTCAGGCAACACGAAGTCCGCCGAGGGCAGGCCTGATGCCTCTGCTGCGAGCAAGAACGAGGGTCCTGTACACACTGGTGCCTCGAGCACAAGTGATCCTACGTCCTCGGCAGCCAATACAACTGGCTCATCCTCTGCCACCGGCAATGTATCATCCGCACCCGCGACGCCGAAGAAGGGCCCGGCGCCAAAATCTGGAAAGAAGAAGCCAGTCAACATCTTCAACCAGCGCAAACCACCGGTGACTCCATCCAAATCTCCGGCAACCCAGACCAAGGCTTCCTCGATTGCTAAGCAGCAACAAGCAGACTTTGCTGCCAAGTTCAGCACACCTCAACCTGCGAATGCCACCCCTACTGGTGCTTCCCAAAATCCATCTTCAACTGGAGGCAAGCAGAGGTTCCACATTCCAGGACTCGCAGGAGCACCAGATACGTCCCCGTACCGGGCATTGGCAACACCGCATGCTTCCAAGCCTCTTGAGGGGTCACTAGCCAACCACGCTGCCACCTCTGGTGTGATTGAGTCAGGATCACGGGTTAATATCTTCGAGCAACCTTCAGATCAGTCTTCAGAGCGCAGCAGCGATGCGGCGAACGATGCACTCGACGTGGCCGAGGCTAGCGTTGTAGAGTCGCAGAAGTTCATGAACAACTCTGACATTCAGATGTCCGAGAATGACATGACGACAGAGATTGCGGAGCCAGGAAAGCCTCTGAACCACTCTGCTAATCAGATGCCCGTTGCTGCACCAGGAACTACGCCTATGGACACGCAGCCCGACAGGGCGGGTCCCGAGCTATTCCTCAAGCCGCCCAAGAATATCGCCGACCGCCGAATCGCGACGGTCCGATCCCGCACAAAGAACTTGACCGAGGAAGTCAAGAAACTCCGCCTGAAGGACAATGTTGAGCAAGCCTTCGATCAATTGTCCAAGTTGAAGGCTTCTCAGGATGCAGATTCCTCTGAAGATGAAGTGGACTACGGCGACCCGAACGACGTCAATGACCAGGACAACCGCACCACGGTTATGGGACCTTCTAAGGCCTCGCCAAAGCATACCAAGTATACTATCAACTTCCTCAAGGGTTGGAGAGCTCACGTCGTGTCGATTCCATTCGTGACCGAGTTTGCTGCAAAGATGGACATCCGCAATCCAGAAGACATCAAGGTCATCCTGGAAATTATCATGAAATGGGACCGCTCGATGAGCACCCAGGAAATTCTCAAGGGCGCCGGCATAGCGATCAACACTCAAAAGCTCACCATATTCGAGCTGGAAGAATGCATGGCGCTGTATCGCGAGGAAATCTTCGTCGGGGCAATACAGCACCAATCTTTGGGATCCGAGGACTGGAATGAGTTCCACGAGCTCTTTACCAAATACTACCAGCAATGGCTCCTGGACCACTCGCCTGACGCCTTTTGAGCGTTCTGCCGCCTACTGTCAATTTTACTTGTACAACTAGCAGGCTCGAGCCTCGCACTGATCATCCGGACACCTTCCGCTGCGCACTTCGGCCCACTCCATCCAATTGCGATAAAATCGCTCATCCACTCAACCACCAACCTACCAACCAACACAGCGTATCCAACCAGCTAATTATGCGGCTTTCACAACTCTTCTTTCAAGCCAACGACCCTCGATCCGCCGGCGCACTCTCAGCCCTTCTCCTCTAGCGGTCAAGGTGCTGACAGAGCACCCGGCAATGCCCAGCGAATTTATTCGACATGCCCAATGAATCGATGTCTGTTGAGCTATCGCAGATGCATCTTCATTGATTTCTACAGCCTGGCTGTATTGATGGCAGGGTATTGGGCGTTGGTGGCTCCGGACAACCTGCAACCCTCTTTGACTCGGTCACGTAAGTCACAACGTGGCCTGATCTTAATTGATCTCCCCTGGGGATGAGCTTCAGTTGCAGGACCCGGACGCCTTTTCTTTCTACCTGATCCTCTTCATTTGGATTCGCTGAATTGTTGATGTGGTGGTTTGTGTAGGACTTTGTGATGGTGGAACTGGTGTTTTTGACGAGAAGGGACGATGATTGAGGGATTGATTGATTCAAGCATACTTATTATTCTGATACGAAAAGGCGATGAGCCAGGGGTTGATTGATTCGAGCATACTTATTATTTTGAGAGGTGCCAGGCATGGAGATTCGAAGCCGCTCCTCGACCTGGAAAGGGGTAAGGCTTTAGGACTGAGTAATAGAAATTGATACAGTCACCTGAATTGTCTGCTACTTGAAAGTGATACCTTGAGATGATCATGTACCAGTATTATCCTTTTCAATACTATGATATGTATCATTCTTGACCCTGATATGCCCACTGTACTCGATACATCTGCCAAGAAAGGATATTCTTCTGCGGAAGAATAAAGACTTGCTAGACCTCGGCAGTGTACTGCCCTCTATGCATCTTCCAATACCAGGCGAGTTGATTTTTGTCATTGGTGGATAGAGAAGGATCCAATGATCAGCCAGCATGAATTTGGGTCCTTGAGTGTCATTGACATGTAGTCTATCTCCTCTAAAGCATCGCGGTTGATCCCAGCGGCAGATCCACCAGCGTTGATCTGCCGCTATGAGTGGAGTGAGATCAACGTGTATCGAAGGTGAGAATGTAATAAGTCATCCGGCCCGATCAGTAGAAATACAATGGCATCGACAACACTTTTTTTATGCCTTTCTTCATGATACCCTCACCCGGTTAAACGGCAATCGTCCGTAGCTCACCCCTATCACCACGACTGACATTGAGGCGGTGCGCATGTCGGCAGGGTTTCAAAAGCCAGGGCATCGCGACTCGTACGGTCGGATAGACCCGAGTGTGCCATCCAATCTCGTCCCAACGGTGAGCCGCGAGTCAGTACGGCGCAGCTTTCGCACGAGAAGAAGGGTAGCCCACCCTTTTTTCATCGGCTATAGGGCTGAGAATGGCAACCAGCGGGCCTGAGGTGGTTCCAAAATAGAATCCGTCGATGACCCTTTGATCTGGGACAGAAAATCTCCTTTGACATGTGCTTTCAACTGTTGCTCATTCCAGCGAAGACCCGGATTTCTATGCAGTGTCTTATTATGTCTAGGCTGCCTACCTCCACGCTTCGTGGCAGTGATGTCTGGTTTCCAATCATTTTCATTCATTTCTGAATTTTAGCCGACTTTGTCTTTCTTTTCTCTCTATGCCCTGACAGGGTTTTTGGGCCATCAGCAGACATTCTTTCATTGTTTTATTCATTCATTACACTAGTCATTGCTTTTTGCAAAATGCACTCACTCTCATTGATTTCCCTTTTCCTCGGCGTGGCAGCCGCCGCCTCGCCTTACGCTCCTTCAACCACATCCTGCCCAAGCGGCCCATTAATCCGCGACGGAAATACCGAACTCAGCGACCGAGAGGAGGCGTATCGGGTCGGGCGCAAAGCCAAAGCAGACGAATCACTTGCAGCATGGCTGGAGAAGCAAAGTCCTGGGCTCGGATCAGGCAACCTGCCCACCCTCAGCCTCTCAATATCCGGCGGCGGATGGCGGTCGTTTCTAATCGGCGCTGGAGTGATGCAAGGCATGGACGATCGGGACAGCGACGTCGTTACGAGCGGTCTCCTTCAGGCCTTGACCTATCACATCGGAGTATCCGGAGGCGGCTGGTTGGTCTCATCCTGGGCAGGCAACAATTTCCCCACTGTGTCACAGCTCGCGGATGATCTGTGGAAATCGGCCTTCAAACATGGCATCGAGGCACCGGACGGCTGGAAGGCCCTTGCGGCGTACGCAGACATCACGGCCGACGTCGTCGAGAAGAAGGCGGCGGGCTACCCAATCTCGTTGAACGATCCCTGGTCACGACTTCTGTCGTACCAGATGATCGAGGGTGACAGAGGCGGTGTCGCTACCCGATTGTCGGACGTGGCAGGGTTTTCTAATATCGTCGATTATAATGTGCCGTTGCCCATTATCAATGCTAATGGTATCAATACTAAAGTTGGCCTCTGCGGGCCTACGGATAATGGCACCGTATGGGAGTTTACGCCGTTCGACTTTGGCAGTTGGAACGACGATATATCAGCCTGGATCCCCATCGAGTATCTGGGCACCGCTGCCGGCGACACCGAATGCACCGTTGGCTTCGACAATCTCGGCTTCATTCTTGGCACAGGCTCCAATCTCTTCGGCAATGAAGTCTGCGTCGAGTCGAATCCGTTCAGTGATATGCAGAGTGTCCTTGAGAAGCTCGTGGAGGTGCTTCATAATGTGGACGAGGAACTTGACTTTGGGCGGGTTCCGAATCCGTTCAAGGGCTTCAACGGCACTGGCGACGAGGCGAAGGAGGTGTTCCTGGTCGATGAATTATATATGGTTGATGGTGGTATCGGCCTGCACAACGACCCGATTGCACCGCTGCTGGAGCCTGCGCGCAACGTCTCCGTCATCATCCTAAGTGATTCTTCTGCCGACGAGAACAACTTCCCTACTGGAGCCTGTCTCATCGACGCATCGTGGTACACGAAGAACATTTCTCGCATTGCAGACCGCATGCCTACGATCCCGGACGAGTCGGTGTTCATCGAAAAGGGCTTCAACAAGCGGGCCGTCTTCTTCGGGTGTAATGAACCAGAGGCGGTGACCATTGTGTATCTGCCCAACGTCAACTACACATATCAGAGCAATCTGTCCACTTCGAAATTCCAGTACGACCCGGAGGTGACCGAGGGCATGATTGCGAATGGCTTGGAGACTGCGACACAGAACGGCGCAGAGGGCTGGGGACTGTGTTTGGCATGCGCCATAATGATGAAGGAGGAGGGTGCGAACTTGCCAGATGGATGTGATGCTTGCTTCGACGAGTGGTGCTACAAAGCGCCAGCAGATAAAATCCAGGGCGCGGATCAAGCATCAACAAACGGGACTACGAGCCTAGGCCGGCGTAGATCGTTGGAGAATTAAAGCCATCCATACGCCTGCATAAAGCAGTAAGAGGGGTCTCTGCGCAGAGCTCAGGCAATGCGCGTCGCCATAGAACCTACAATGCACTAATTTTCACTGTAAAGAACTGTCACCGAGCCATCCCATGTGACCGCAATGTTGTCCAATGTTGAAAGGTACTTGATTGAAGTGTTGCAATAGTGGGGTCTCTCAAAATTTGCGAGACTCGAGCTAGGTATGTGATAAACTAGGCGCATTCACTTAATGGTTGAGACCGACTATATTTGTTTGGGTTCCGCAAAGCTTGTCCCATTCACTACCCTCTGCCCCACCGGTCCTCTTTATGGAGACATCAACAGAACTGCAGAGAGACCCCTGGCTTCCTTTCTGTAGACAGACTGATACCTATACTTGTCGTTTATTTGCCATGGTACAGTCAACAAATCCATGATTTATCGCCTTACTGAAGGCCCAGCGATGGACACACCCTCCGGTCCCCCACGAGCCATACATTTTGGAAGCTGTCAATAGCCTTTGGTGTGTTTACCTGCTAACATAACCAAATCATCCTCCTCTCCCTGCACTTCAATCACAACATATTCTCTTCCTCCCATCTCCTCGCAGATGCATGCCCATTGCCGTTTCTGTTCGCTCATCTGATACTTAGCACAAATCACCCCAAAGCTCATACTCTACAACCTTCCTTGATCTCCACTGCTTACCAGACGGTCATCATTCAACCGACTCCGTACATCGACCGTCTACTCGGCCATCGCAATCACAATACACGCACTTCTGTCCGCCCGCCCGCTCGCCGACAAATTTTCAAAATGCTTTCCTTCGCTCTTCTAGTCATTCGCCTGGCGCTGGCAATCTTTTCAGCATACGTTGCCATACCCTTGACCCAAATCTTTCTGCCTTTCTACGTCCCCAGCCTCGTCGTCGTCATGCTCACCACGGCCTATGCATTCCAACTCGACTTCGATGACAACACCTCTTCGGAATGTGATCATCTGAAGAGGGAGCTTGCTCTAGCAAGGGAGCAAATGGACACAATCGAGGTAATCCTCCAAGGCTATGGGTGGTTGATATCAGAGGGCACGAATGCTTACGGAGAGTCCTTCACCCATCTCCAGAAGGCACAGAAAGATCACGAGAAGCTGTTTGAAGGCTACCAGGAACAGTCCCATGAGCAAACTGGGTCCATAATAAACATACTCGAGGACCACACAAAGGCAATCGCAGAGAATCGCACGGTCGCCAACGAGCATACCGGTTCGATATGCGATATTGTTAGGAAGATTGGAGAGGTAATCGCAGATGACCGAAAGATTGCTCAGGAACACAAAACCGCCACCAACGAGACCCTCAGGATGCATGGAGAGGCGATCGTAGAGAATCGGAAGCTCGCCGACGAAGAGAAAGCCTACACCCGGGAGACACTCAACAGCTTCAAGGAGCTGATTGAAGGCAACATAAAAATCACCCAAGGATACGGCGCTCGTATCGACAAGATCATGGCAGACCATATAACATTGGTCGCAGAAAACCGGAAGGCTCTCGACGGACAAATAATGTTGATTGCAGCCAACCGGAAGCTCACGTTGGCTCACGAGACTTCTGTCTCGAAGATTCTTGAGGATCATGCTCGACTGATCGCAGCCGCCCAGAAGCTTGCCGAAGAGACACGAAAGCTCGCCCAGGAGCACGAGAAGCTCATCAAGGAGCCCGAGCTAGGCCTAGCATCCCGCAAGATGGTCGAAAACGTGCAGAAGTTTGCCCACACGTTCAGAGACCGACACGATGAGAAGATTGAAGCGATCTACACAAAGCTGGAGGGAATGGAACAGAAGGCTTCGCTTCTGAAGGGGGAGCAGAATTCGATGAAGGCGGAACTCTTGGGCAAGGCAGAGGTCGACGGATTGAAGCAGTGGTTCGAGACCGAGGTTGGCATGCTGAAGACTACTCTAACGGCCGAGGCTCGAAATGCTGAGGAGGTGCAGCAGCTTCGTCAAGACCTAGAGGGCATCAGAAAGCTGACTGAGGAAGCCGGACAGATAAAGATGCACTATCAGCAAGGCCAATCCCAGGAGATACTGACACTCCGTGAGGAGATCAAGCAGCTCAGAGGCGCGGCATTCCCGCAGCCCATGGACGCAGAGGCTTTCACCACTGCTGCTACCGAGACCGTCGATACCGACATCGACTCCAACAACACCATGCGCACGAACATCACCAACGTCACCAACACCACCAAGCCCACCAACATCACCACTCCTGCTGACACGACCTCCCTCACCTCGCTCGCGAAATGTGCCGACGGTGACGATGCGAGCCACCAAGGCGAGTCTTTCTTCGAATTGAGAGCCACAGCTCCTGATGATGGCGCAGGTGGCGCCCCTCTCGAGCCAGTCAACAGTGCAACCTTCCACCCTGGTGCTGGCACACAATCTATCGGCGGCAACAACAATATCAACAACACCGAAACTCAGGATTCCACTGCTAGCAGATCGAGTCTCGCTCCCCAATCTGGATCAAGCGCGCTGGGTGCTACCGGCCGCGAAACCGGTATGCCCGCGGACGACGACCACAACAATGAAGAGGATGCAGGTCAGGGCCGTCTGCTAGGCGACTTCTTAGGTCGCAAGCTAGCCCGCGAGGAGTGGGCAGAGAAGAAGAAGCCGCGCCGCAAGACCCGGAAGATGTATGCCATCCAGGCGAAGCAGCGGACTGAGGGCCAACGGGAGTAGGAAGAGAGGAAGAATTGAAGGGAGAAGATGAGATCTGATCACGGCTCTCAGTCAACCAGAATGTCACGCAGCACTGAATTACATTACACTAATACCGTAGCCCCAATAGCAATGCCTCACATAGACCGGTAGTCTTCGAATCCCAATTATGTGCGAGTGAAGCTATGACCAACTTGTTCTCCGTGACATAACTTCGTTTATTCTGTTGAATCATCTCGAAAAGTCCGGCCCCCGCGCAACTGTCCTCAGGAAGTACTTTATGTGCGGCAGGGCAACGTTGACTGGGATGGTTCTTTGTAGGTTGACTTCCCGTTGAATGTTCTATCGGGTCTTAGGATCGAGACCTTAGACGTTGTAGATCAGGTCTGGTAAAACTGGTTCCCCTGTTTACTTACTCTGCCTAGCCGATAAGTATCTAGATATCGATAGGAGTTCTCATTGATTTGGGGTTGAAGACGGGAGAAAGGTGCAGATCATGATGATGTCAGACTGTTGGTGGTGCCCTCGCAGTGGGGCAGCACCCTCTTTGGAGCTCCCTCTTGCGATGTACCCACTTGCAGCTGTCGCCAAGATGGCCTTTGGTTTTCCCACCACTCGCCGGCAATCAACAGCTGGGCAACAACACTCCTCAAATATTTATCTACGGCTTCATCTTTCCCTCAGGACGGACAGACACTAAACAAACCACACCCAACACCGTGATCCCCTAGACAACACAGAGCTCAAGATGGAGGCCGCAAAGGAGACAGTCGCAGCAGCGGTCGAGCAGGTCAAGGCAGCCCTCCAGACCCACGGCGGGCGCCTGTCCCAGACCCTCAGCGACGCCAAGCTCGTCCCCGGCCCGGCAGCCGAGCTCATCCCAGAGAGCTTCCGGCCGACCACCAAGCTCGAGGTGTCCTACGATGGCAAGGCCGTCGACCTGGGCAACCTGTTCCGCGTGCGCGAGACAAAAGTCCAGCCCGTCATCTCGTTCCAGCGCGAGGTACGTTATCTACCTTCAAGTCTCCAAGCTAAGCCAATGAGAGCGCCTAGTTTCTAATAGTAGCACAGGCCGATGTGGACCAGAAGACATCATACACTCTGATGCTCGTCGACCCCGATGCGCCTACGCCCGATGACCCCAAGTTTGCCTTCTGGAGGCACTGGATCATCACGGGCCTGGAGCCCCTGAGCGGCGACGGAAGTATTGTGGCCGCGACGAAGCCACCTGCGACGGCCTACCACCCACCAGGCCCTACTAAAGAGTAAGTCCCTCCTGTCCATTCTCTTGCTGAAGCATACCAAACAGCCTATCCATCAAGCCCCCGTCTCGATCTGTACACCGTGGAGCCTACGCTGACTTTTGCGCCTTAGATCCAAGCCTCACAGGTACCTGTTCGTGTTGTTCCGGGAGCCAGTCCTCAATGGTCTGGACCTCAGGCCCGAGGATGTCGGCGGTGAGGAGTTCACCCAGAGGCGGTCCTTCAAGCCCGTCGAATTTGCCAAGAAGCATGGTCTGGAACTCGTTGGAGTGAACTGGATGAAGGTTGCTGCCGATGACTGGGAATAGGCGATCGATATTGGAGTCGGAGTCAGAATTGTCTGAGAATAAAACCTGCAATTCAAAAGCACTCGGTGTTTTTGAGAACCTGAAATACAGAATTTAGAACTCCATGAAGAGGCATCATTCAAGTTGCATTCAAGAGAACCATTCGTCCAAGCAGACTTTCGATGTGCCAGCTGAGCACTGAACACATCTTCATGGGACAATTCCGTACAAACATGGCCATATAAGCCCGCTTATTCTCACCAGCTGTCTTTAGGCGTAGACAGCCACTGAGAGGCCCCGGATTTGACTACGTAGTAAGTAAAGAGAGCCTCATCTAGTATAGTTAGCCATCCGGGGGGGGGGGGGGGTTCGATGTGCAGAATGAGATGAATACAACACGAGAATAGGAGGCGGACTTATCAAAACAATCAGTAATGTTGCAGGAAGAAGACCTTTACTTTTCAAACATACCGGATGCGCAGAATGATGAGACGGAATTCGACAGTCATATTCTATTCACTTTTGTGACTCGGCGTTTGTGATAGCATCACTTTTCAGACCACCACAATTGTTCAAGACTGCCTCTGCCTCTCCCTACCTTTCTTTTAAAACCTATCATCCACCTACGGCATCACCAAGCCGCATATTGGGACGGCTTCTTTGCCTTTCCACTCGTCGCAAGTGTCGACCCCATCCTCAAGTTCGTCGTCTCACGATGCGAAGCCATATTGTATGCCGCATACAAAGAGATTCTGGCAATTGACGTCTCTTTACACTCGGCAATACTTGCAGCACGCGACACTCACGAAAAAGAAAAATGGCCACCGCTGAGAGCCAATACCTTGACCGCCTCATCTCGCGAGAGATCGAGAAATTCCGGAAGAGCGCTCCCATGACAGCCAACAAGAGCACCACAGAGGTTGCGCAGCACGGCTGTCCTCCCCTGCCTGCCACAGGGCATGATCCGCCTCCAGCCCAGGCAACCGACATCGAGAGTGCAACTCGCGGCGAAGAAAACAAACGACGACTCGCAGCGTTCAAGCCCAAGGATATCAACGCCCTCATCGACGCAGACGAGGCTGCCAACGGCTTCCGAGGCACATCCGTCCGCCTGTTCCACCTCCGCAACAACACCACCCATGAGAGGTTTAAATACTTGGCACGCCGCATGCGCATCTACCGGCTCGCGCACAAGATAGGCGTCGCCCCCGGAGGTGCTCGCTGGGTCCGCGGCGGCCAGCCGTACATGCAGCCAGCTGTTCCTCTCTCTGTCACACGTGCGGACGGCACGGTCGAGTACAACCAATTCATGTTCGACGATGGCGACGGCCGCGTGGTTCTGCGGATGCCGGGCGGATGGAAGCGTAGCCTTGTGCGGGACCGGGCTGAGTTCCTCGGCGTTGCGGTGGTGGATGGGTTTTTGTGGCCGCTATTCCATAGCCTGCGCAGAAATATCAGGATTGATTGGGGTAAGTGTCGTCCAGGCCCGACATTGACATTCCTGGTGGAATACTTGAGTACAACTGCCGTGTTCGTGGCCTGTTTTGTTGTTTGCCCTGAAGCCGTCTATGAGGCCGCAGCTTTCGAATTTGTTTATAGGAAGATGGTGCTCTACTGCACTCCAGCCTCGTCTGAGACTTTCTCTTCGGTGCCGTGTGGTTAACTAACAGTTTCAGAGGACCAGGGCTTCGTCGAGTTCAATGAGGTCAGGTACACCACCCCGTTCAAGGCACGTGAGCCGCGAAATATTCCCCCAATGAATGCGGGAAAGCAGGATGGCCCGCTCATCACCTTGGCGAAGTAAGGATCTGGAGGGACACATATAAGAGGAGGACATGCCCTCGCGAACTATCCCTGGCGAAGTCTGCGTATTCGCGCAGGCATCTGTCCGTCGAAAAGATCGGAACTCGACCTCTGAAAAGACTTGTCAACTCGTGGTCCGTCTGAACGAGGTGCTGCCGCCGTGTGGTTAGCACGAACAGGCCTCCTGCATCTACCGATTGGCTGATGTGTCTCTCCAAAGCCCTGATGGATTGACTGGAAAGGAACAACATGCGATGGGCCAGACAAACTTAGTCTCAACTGGAGAGGTATCAAGAAAGGAGACTTCTGGAAATTTGGGGAAAAAAGAGCTCCATATAAACCTTCAGTACTCATATCACCACCCATGGTATCTAGGCTGGCTTGATCGCCTTGTGCTGCCTCCCTTATGTTGCCTTCGATTGTGCATGTGAAACCAAATGCAACTTGAGTGCGTGCATGTAGACGTGGAAAGGGGAGAAATAGGTATCATAAAAGTGGTATATCAACTATCAACCGCCAAGCAGATACGTGCGCTTGCTAATCTCATATGCAGCGGAATTTCGTACCCAACGACCGAGCGAAGCCTTAAGCATGATGAATATGAGCATCCTCCTCCTGAACAACCGCCCTTCCATCCTTCTCCGCGACATGGTGCGCACCGCTCTCCGCCTCGGGGACACCGAGCATCTGGGCGCCCTTGTCGACGTGGTTGGCGCCGCCAAAGAGCACGTCGATCTCCTCGAGCGGTACCTGCTTCGTCTCGGGGACGATCCACCAGACAAAGGCGGCGAGGACAATATTAATAGACATGAAGAAGAACATGCACTTGAGCCCTTCGTTCTTGAGGAAGAGCGGGAAGAACTGGTTGAAGATGGCCTGGGCGACGTTCTGCGTCTGCGAGCACATGCCCACAGCCTGTGCACGCACATTCATCGAGAAGACCTCGGACGTCCAGATCCACACGGTGGCTCCCCACGATGGCTTGTAGAAAAAGATGAAGAAGAACAGCAGGAAGACAATGCTAATGCCCACTGGCTCAGACTTGGACGATGTGCCAGGAGTGGTCAGGCCAACGATGCCAACGAGCATGGTGCAGAGTGCCATACCCAGCGCACCAACGATGAGCAGCCAGCGGCGGCCGAAGCGGTCGACTGTCCAGACGGCGTTGAGTGTGAAGAGGATGCCGAAGGTGCTGTTGAGCGCATTGATGAGGTTGATCTTGGCGGTGGACTTCCAGACCTTCTTGTAGATGGCGGTCGAGTACGAGTTGAGCGTGCCCTGGCCCGTGAGCTGCTGGCCAGCGTTGAGGACGAAGGCGATGTACATGCGCTTGCGGATTGATGGATCCTTGAACAGGGCGGAGTAGCCAGAGGAGATGGCTTCCTTCTCATACTCGATGGCCTCCCGAATGACCATCAGCTCTTCCTCGACCTGAGCGTCGGTGTCACGGATCCTGCGCAGGGAAGCACGGGCAGCCTCGATATTTCCTGACTTCTTGATGTACCATCTGGGAGACTCGGGCTGGAAGGGCAGGAGAATGATGATGATGGTGGGGACGAGGATCTGGAAGATCACAACCATCTTCCAGTCCCACTCTCCGAGCTTCTCGCGGTGGAGCGAGCAGGCATAGTTGATCCAGTAAGCAATGAAGGAGCCGACGGAGTAGAAGGTCTGCCAGAAGGCCATGATGTAGCCTCGGATCTCGGGAGGCGCCATCTCACCAATGTAGACAGGACCGGCGGCTGTTTGGTTTTGGTCAGCTTGATGGTACGACACAAGGAAAAGGAGATGGGGGGAAACTAACTCAGAGCCATTCCTTGACCGACGCCTACGATGACACGGCCTGCCATGAAGCAGCCCAGGCTGCCTTTGGGAGCAAAGGTCTGCAACATAGTGGCGCAGATAGTGACGAAGCAACCGAGCGCCATACCCCATCGACGTCCCAGAGTGTCGGCCTGATGAATTTGTCAATAAAAATCCGTGTTGACATCCTCCTGAATACGACTTACGATAGGACCTCCAAGAAACCAACCAGACACAATCGCACCGATAGAGTACACGGTATTAATCAAGCCGAGCATATATGTACTGTCTGAAGTAAGGCCGAACCACTTCAGCCAGTTATCTGAGGCCTGGATCGAGTTGAAGGTCGAGGCATCGTATCCATAGAGCACCATGCACATGGCTGCCACAATGGAGATGTACCTGTGTTGGGAAGACATCGGTCAGTTTTTCGCTCGATATATGAGCAGAAGAGATTGACCTACCAGTTGTACACCAGCTTTGAGGACGGCATCTTGGCTGTCTCTGCAGGCGGTGAACCGGCCTGCTGGGTGTTGTCGGGGAGAAAGGCAACTGTTGGCAACGACCCGAGTGATGCAAATCGTCGACGCTATGGGTATCAGGAGAAGCGAGGACTGAAGAAGGCAGAATGGAATAATGCAAATCTTGGAGGGGTGTACGGATTTATGTATCTACGGGAGACGGACATTAGAGGTAAGAATATCTCTCCCCATGGGGACATTCGCTTGTACCCACTGGCGAGCCTGTCCAGTGCTCGCGAAGGGAAAGGGCCGAGCAGTGCAACATGGTGATAAGTGTAGTCCCCATTTTTCCAGGGCCAGATGGCCACTCACAAGGATCCCCCTCGCAGGCATACTCGGGCAATGAACATGGAGCTATCCCCAGTTGAGCCGGGGAACTAGCCAAAGCTTGACCAACCTGTTCACGAGGCACAAGAGAAGACGAGGAAAGATGGATCTTCAACCTTGCCGACCCTGCATCTTAGCCTAGTCTTGTCAGATTTGTCCTTATCCCCATGATTTCAAAAAGAACGCTTATGTTCCCCATGTTTCCTGCCCGTCCTTTTCACCTACCGTCTGGGGTCGATGCGGAGAAATTGTCTGGGGTTGGTTTCCACCAATCGTGTCCATACCGGGACACTAGGATGGGTGTGGTAAAGAACCTGCCTCTCTGCAGGACATACTTTCGTGCTGAATTCCGAGAATTCAAGCGTTTCTGCCACGAGGCGCGACGCACCGGAGGAAAAAGAGATCTTCTGCATGCGGCTGCAACCACAGCTACGCAGTCCCAAATTTGTATTTATTTCCAGTGTGACCGGGAAACCGGCAGCTCGAACGGAACGCAACCCTCTGCAACTTCAGTCCGTTGTTTGCCTCCAGGAGGTGACACCCGGGAACTGCAAAGTACGGGTATATCGTGGAACCTGGGGCGTTGTTCAGTTATTCCGCGTGCCTGTCGAAAAGATCATGACTTTCTTCCGATGACCGTGGATCAACTACAGCAAGGCTCAGCACAAGAATGATAAAGAGGCTAAAGTTGATGGTGCGAATATGGCTTGAGGTTGGTCTCTGCCCCAGGATCTGAGATGTCTGCAATCTGGAGGGGAGGTGGGCCCTGGATGGCCCTGGGGCGCTTGCATCCAGGCCTAGAATTGCTGGGGAAACAATGGGGACCATTGTTCATAGGAATCCGGGGATTGGGGACATGTGATTCAGCGGTCTAGCTCCTACAGTGGAGATCTAGATCCTGCGAGACTAGACTGTTTCCTTTTTCTGATCTTGTCAAGATCGAATCACTAGACCTTTGGCTTTTCGTGTGTGACCCTGAAGAACGTTGCAGTGCGTTCCAAGCCAGCCAAGAGACCGCCAAAAGGAACCAAAGTTCGGTTGAGCCTCAGGCGGTGCGGCGGGAGGACCCCCACGAGTCAGTGTGGCATTGCTTGGTGAGCTTGGTGAGCTTGACATTGTTAACGAGCAGCTTGGCCCGACCTTCAAAGGGCGCTGGCAGCCATAGGCTCTGGGCAGCGCTCTCGCCAACGCCTGAGGCGAACCCTCCTGGCCCTCTGCAATCTTGGCGTTGGCATGGAGGCCCTGGCTATTGTTAGCCCGACTCGTGAAGCGACTCTGTGAGAGGATACTGGATTCCACCCACCGTTCGTCTCCACACCAACAGGCCGAGGCAGCTTGATAGATCAGGTCGCAGATGGGGCACGGTACATGCAGAGGCGATGCCACGAGGAAAAGATCGTTTCGCCATTCCGCACAGCTGGATTGACAAGTGACAGCAGACGCGGCAGTCTGTGACCCTTCCATTCGGGTACCGGCAGCTTGGGTCACCTCCTGTGTGGCCCGGCCAGATCTCCATTGGCGTGCCATCGTGAGAGCTGCAAGGACATGAAGGTTGCGGCTAACTTGGTCTGGAAGGCACCCCTGCTTAAGTTGGTGTGGTAGAAATTTCCGTCAATGAGGAGCAAGAGCTTGTTGACGATGGCGTTGAGGCCAGCCCGAGGAGGAGCGCGGGGGAGCGGAAATTGACTCTCAGCTCACAAACGGGGGTACCAGTTGAGCGGTCGCCACTACGGGCTGAGCGGTCGCCACTACGGGCTGAGCGGTCGTCAGGGCCCGTGCACTACCCCTAACCCTGCCAAGAGAACCCTAACCCTAGCTGAATTAAGCTAGCGCTAAAATCTCGCCAAGTATACACAGAGTTTATATAGAGTTCATATTAAGTTTACACCAGATTTACACTCGCATTTTACTATTTAGAGGAATATAAAGAGTACCGTGTTGGGCCTCAAGTAGTGCTCAGGCCCGGCCTACCGGCCTCTCGCTTTGCGCTTGTCCTTTCGCCCTATCCGGCCCTTTTTAAAATTCAATTGCCAGCTTGAGTTTAAACTCAGTATACACTTTTACGGGTTGAGCGGTTGTTAGAGTCCGTGCATAAAATGCTAGTCCTAAATTAGTTAACCCCTGACGACCGCTCAGCCCGTAGTGGCGACCGCTCAACTGGTACCCCCTCACAAACCCCACACGCCAACAACCCTGGTCCATCCTTCGTCAACCCCAGCCAAATAAACACAGCTGTAACACCAACACCAGTACGAGATATTTCCAACGCTCTGCTGTTCAGCTGGACGAGTAATTCGGTCCCCATTATCCAGATAGCTAGATGACTGTCGACTGGACGTGGCCTCTCTATGCTTGGTCTGAGGGCAAAAAGAACGAAAACAATAATGAAGAGTGAACCACTTGCAAGCAATTTGACTGGTAGACACCTCGACAAATCACATACGCTCGGGAACTTCTCATTTGTAGCGCTACCACCGTCTCATCAGCCTCGAAGATATGGTGATGTCGCCCATCAGCTAACGCCTCCCCCTCGACCCCCCTCCGCCCTCGTGGCGGTTGGTCAGAAAGTGGGCACCAATCCCTGACAGCATCAGCGAAATCCTCGATCTCCTCCTTCATGTGTACTAGACGTCGGAGAGGATGGAACTAAGGCGAACCAATGCGATGCTAGGGCCCAGTTTCCAATTATGGCCTGTATCAAACACTAATGGGAGCTCGACCCGTAGTTTCCCTTGTAGCATTGAAGAATGAGCTGACGAGAAAATCACTTGATCATTCAATATGCAGGGGTTATCATCCCAGGAGGCATTCTTGGTGGTGCATCGGAGGCGACTGCCTGCACATGGACGCGAGGCACGGCTCTCGGTCCATATACTTGTTCTGGGGCGGCCCAAATATGGCACAGCGGCAATAAGGAGAGGCGTGGTCTACTGACTTGCCAGTCAGCGTGCACCTCGTTCGTACTTGTGACTCAGATTGTCAAAGGCATTATGAAATGTTCTGTTGGCCAGAGACTGGGGACCCCACAAAAGTATTTTCGATCATATCTACCGGCTGGCCTACTCTACAAAGCACATCCAAAGCACATACGAATGGTTAGGCATATCCTTGTCGTGGTCAATGGTTCTATCCCGATGATTTCGGCCCAAGAGAAGGCCACAGAGCCTTGTCTCCCCGAAGAAACACTACGAAAACTGGTGCTCAACAAATCCAGCATCACAAAACATCCGAGTCTCAGGCTATCAATTTACAATCCCATGGTCTTTGAGAGTGAAATCATCCTACCTACAATGGCACACTGAAATGGCTACTCGCCAGCTACACTTGATCACGAAATCTGTGGTCATACAAGAGAGAAGGTGTCGCCGGCGAGGTTGAGACTGAGCTGTTGAGAGTTTCGATTGCGATGCAGAAGAGGCCATCAAAGACCAATCTCGATCGTGCTACATAGTTGATGAGAAGAGTGGGAATGGCAGCGCCAATGACTTTCTCGGCTATTCTGTCCGTGATATTCGTCTCATGTGGAATAATAGAGATTGTGACAGCATGACTTTGTACCGTCTTAAATAGTGCATGGATGGTCTCTCACCTCTCACTCATGCCGAGACATATGTACGTATAGCTTCCATGCCCAGTGCCAATTGAAGATCTCAACATAGACATCGCGCTCCAACATCATTCAACGCTCGGCCTCTTTATAGTGCCAGCTTGCTATCATACAGCTCCCCTTCTCTTCTATTGGCTTCGGAAAACTTGCGTAACCAGAGAATAAACATGAAAATCACTTGCTTGAGTACCCGTAGAATGGAAGGATGTCAAATGAGCCGTTGGAGACTGTCGCCGCTGTATTTGCGTAGGGATGTTTTCCGCTTTTATACATTCTAAGTGATATTTACACAAGAATTCTCGCGCTGTTTTTACCAGCGCCCAGCCGAGCATATTTATGTGCAGCTGTCGCTGCCATAAACGAAGGTGCCGTCAGAGTTCTCACATCCGCAGGTACCATCATCAGGAGACTTGATGCAGCCAGCACCCTCTCCGCTGGACTCTCCCTCACCACTGTTTCAAAAGTTAATTAGTCTCTGATACTAGACTGAGGGATATAGCAGCGAAACGGGACTCCCGCTCAAATAAACCGGTAAACTTACCTCCAGAAGAAAGTCCAGCTGTCCTCATCCGCCTCCATTTCCGAGTCCGTGGGCGACTCGCAAGTGTAGGCGCTGCAGGTTCCATAGGGTGCGCCGTGGCTGCTGTCGTACTGGTGGTCCGTGACGAAGACGGCGAAGGTCTGCGTTCCGGACACGCGGGTGTTGTGGGAACACTCAGCCGCCTGGATGGCCTTGGAGACCTTGGTAGCTGTTACGCAAATCAGCCGTTCTGCCCGAGCACAATCTTGGAATAAATGGCATTGATGCCTAGGTCGCTGCACATCACTCACCGGAGCAGTTGGTAGATGACGGTTTTTTCCCCTTTGTGTTGGAGGTCGCAGGGTCGAGGGTCGCGAGGACCATGGCTGGAGCAGCCAGTAGGGAGAAGAAGCTGGTGAAATGCATTTTGGCGGATGTTGAACTCGTCAGTCTCGTAAGTCGTAGTTGGATTAGATTGGTTTGGTTGAACTTGATTCGACTTAAGGCGAAGAAGATCGCTTTATATCTACTCTATCCTGCTGGACATCTGGATGTTGTGCCGTACTCCCATGTGATGAGAATCAGGATTACGTACGGTCATATCGCTAAGATGAGTTCAGGGGGAGCAAGAGCAAGGCTGTGTGAAGTCCTCCCTATTCCATGACTCCACGGAACAAGTTTCCTGTGCCGTTTAAATTGGGGCTGTGGGTTCCCGCGAAACAAAGTCAGCCCAGTGAGGTCCTTAGTGGGCCGTCGTAACCGCCACGGTCCCATTTAGATTGGCGCCGCGATCTGGCCCAACTGCCGGCTCAGGGGGGGACATTTATTTGGTGGGACGGGATCGGCACTACCCGCACCTACCTTAAGACCTCTATCCCGCAATTGCTTTTTCACTTATGACTGACTTCCTCCGAAACCTCGTTGCCAGTGTGGCCGAGTGCGTCGCTGAAGCCCTCTTCCGGGTTCTTGCAGGCACAAGGATGGCCCTAGCAGTCATGATGGGTCACAGACACGTCAGGCATTGTAACGCAAGGATGCTGGAATCATTGTCTTGACACTTGTAGGTCACGATAGAATGAAAGACTCGTCCAAGTCGAAATGGTTTATGTCTCCGCGTTTTATCAGAAATGCCGGCGGAAGTCCCTTGCAGTTCAGCCCTACCCACGATGTCACGTCTACATTGTAGATCGTCTAGCCGAGATGTAGTCACATTATTTCAGTCCAGGTCTGTCTCGACCTCAAACGTCTACATAGATTACGCAACTCAGTCACTGATTGAACTGGATTGATTTACGCATCTGTCGAGGCTGTTCATCGTCGCTTCTTCTGTATGCTGCAGTAGTTATGGATTCATGCTCAGATAACCATGGAAAACTGGAGGCATGATTATCTTCTCTCTTTTGGTGAACAAAGCAGAAACTGAAGTTCGGCCGGGGTAGTCTTGCTTGATTGGATCGAACAGACTGGGCCCACGGATTCCCCTTCGACCGACATCCGAGGAATAATAATTCCGGGCCACATCCGCAGCCTGAGCAGACTCACAATGTCCACGCAATAGATTGGTCTTGCCAACTCAGGATTGCGGATCATCCTTGACGTGCCATCCACTCTATACGTGTGTGATCTGCGTGCGGTAAGCCTGTAATTTTCACGTTTCGAATCCTCATGTCAGCCGTGGTCAGAATACTCACAGATATTCATCTTTTCTCATGCGGACACCGTCAAGCAAATATGTTACACGCTGATCACCGCCATCTATGTGTGACATGTTCTGAATTAGGAATTTAGGTTTTCTTTGTCCAAAACTGTCAATACATTCTACAATAATATGGTCATAAGAAGAGATTTAGTCCATGTTTCTGTCTTTCCATCCCAACGCCATTCTTCTTCGAGTTCTACTTTCTATCAGCAAACTAGTAAGCTTTTGGTGTGCATTGTCAATGGAGCTGAATCCAGCACCAGGCGTAGCTTCCCTAAATCCGTGTGTCCCATCCAAAGTCTGTGTGCATCTGCACCGTTGGTATATGTGTCAGAAGACAGACGTCCGCTTCGTAAAATGCTATCAACGATGATCTCAGGGGCTCCCGTCTCTCCGGGGGTGTCAGTACCCATCGCGTTGCGGAGATTGCGGGCGTCACCGGCTGCCGAAGGATCGTTTCGCGAGTCATGCTCGAAGCCATCCGCAGAGAGGCCGCGGCTCCCGTCTTTTAGGTCGTGGACGTCGTTTAAACCAGCTTAGTTGTGGCTTCGGCCGGTTGCAGTCACGCCCTTTCGGGAGTCTCTCTTAAGAGCCTCGAGGGTGTTCACAAGGTCTTGTTCGACTATCCGTATGTTCCGGATGATCCGGCTTACGAAAGACGTTCTTTGACCGCTCTCTCCAATGACTCGGCACCGTGGTCTCAGTTATCCTTCACGCTTGCCCTCCACAAATGGTGTCGCGTCGCAAGTGCGCTCATACCAAGAAAACATGCAACGCAAACTTGGGTTCAACTTTTGAACTTGGTAATCCGAAACCACGAGGAACCATATTTCTGCCTTAAAAAGCCCTCAGACCGTAACCGACACCAAAGAATAGCGTCGGTTCCCAGGTGTGTAACTCAAGACTTGATGCTACACAGCACTGGCGCCGTTTCCTGCAATAATTGAAGCCTTTTTCCGCTGTCGATCCTGAATTCCGACGTCACAGGAGATGCAGCTGCCTGCTCTATCAAATCTGGTGATAATAAGCAGTTGGCACAAGAATAGATGGCGACACTGCGTCATTGAATGATTGGGGGTCTACCCCTGAGCCATTTGTCACATGTGGCCAGCAACTGGCTGGTATCCTGCTGCTTCAATGACATCCTTGGGTGCTGAAAACCCCCGATGAATGACGATCAGATGCTGTTTCTGATTGTGACACCCTAGTATAGTAAGCATCTTATATCTAGTGCTTACGGCAGCGTGGTTCATTATGGCGGTAGAGCTGCTCGCCTAGAAGCGGCTCTGCGAGCTTAATTTTAGACTTTCACAGCATACCACAGTAAGCTCGCTTCACCGCAGGAACGAATCTTCAAGGGAACACGAATGATGTCCGCTACAACGCAGCATACTAATATACTGGGCCTAGCCAGTCCTTCAAGGTTGAGCTCAATGTCATTTCTCAGGATATTCAAGCTAACGAGTCTCGAAAGCACAAAGAAGTTCCAAATTTGAGACGGTCCTGTCTCCTGGTGGCTCATGGTTTCAATTACCAATCTGCGCTTTCCATACCGACCAATACGGTTTGATTTGTCCATATACTCATTGATAGTGAGACGCAGGCTGATTTGTGAACGTTCGCAGATCCAGAGCCGGTGGACAGGGTGGCCGTGGGATCTCCACATCTGCATGCCACGCCTTGATCGACGTCGCCGAACTCTCCTAGTAGGACACTACTGTACGTCTTCGGAGACAGCCGTCGGCTAATCGGCCCCCAATCAAGATGCTGCCGCTTGCGCATGTATCAAATTTTAGATATGAGGGCCATGACTGACAGTTTGAGAGATCTGGTAAATAAAGTGGCTAGCTCTAAAATGAATTCAAACGTGTTCAAACTTGGCTATATTGCGCAGTGTCGCAGCATTTTGGATCGGCGTGGCTTACTCTACAATGAGGAGGAAAACGTCGTCGTGGTTAAATCATCTGGAGGACAAATGGTTATAACAAGCGCTGCACATGTATAATGGTCACGATACCGTGGCACGATTCCGTGTCTCGGACCCCGGACTCTTTGAACATCGCATTTTAGTTCCCATTCAATGACGGTAAAGGCAACTCTGCATGAGCCGAGGCTCATATTGAAGATCACCAAGCGTATCATGAAGCAAGGTGGCACGCTGCTGCAAGAGTGCGGAACCGCGAAGAGGGGGAATTGAGGAGAAGTCAACCCCACAGGGCAACCGTCAAACTAGAAGACGGCTATGGGCTATTCCCTCCAATTATTTCCGGTTTCCCAAGCGTGGTAGTCCGATTATATACTAGGGAAGCCGCCTCTTTGGCTTGCAGCTAAAGATTGGGGAAGAGGTGTGCCAGAGTAGTCTGGTGACGTCCCACACGTCATGCTCTATTTAAGACATCACATCCGGTTTGAGATTCAACCGAGGTCAAGTCGTACCGAGACGATATAGATTGCAATATATCGTCCCACGACTCACCACTCACTCCGACAAGATTTGCAAACTCCCACATCCTTGTTCTCATAACAATACAATGGAGCACACGAATTACCCCATCACTCACTGCGATGCCCTCGTCGTTGGGGCCGGGTTTTCAGGCGTTTCCATGCTTTATCGCCTTCGCAAGCTGGGACTAAATGCCAAGATATTTGAAGCGGGGGACGGTTTTGGTGGCACCTGGCACTGGAATCGCTATCCGGGGGCGAGGGTTGATTCCGAGTTTCCCTTCTATCAACTAACCATCCCCGAGGTGTATGAGACGTGGACCTTCAAAGAACGGTTTCCAGATCATCATGAATTGCGCGCCTACTTCGAGCACTGCGACAAGGTGCTAGACCTCCGAAAGGACACCCAGTTCAATGCTCGAGTAATAGATTGCTCGTGGGATGACAATGCTGGCGAGTGGACAGTCAAGACGCAGCAAGGTCATACTGCTAAGACAAGGTTTCTGCTCCTCTGCTCCGGTCTGCTCCATCAAAAACACATCCCCGATCTCCCTGGGTTGAAGAACTACAAAGGCGACCTCTTTCACTCTTCATTTTACCCAGAAGACCTCGACCTCAAAGGGAAGCGGGTCGCACTTGTAGGAACCGGCGCCACTGCTGTTCAAATCACCCAAGATGTCGCCAAACAAGCCGACCATCTGACCATCTTCATGCGTCGACCTTCGAACTGCCTTCCAGCCGGTCAGAGGCAGGTTACTGATGTGGAGAATCGTGGCTGGCATCCTTACCTTGGCTCGATCTTCAAGCTTAGCCGGACATCCAAGAATGGCTTCCTGCCTACCACGCAGCCTACGGCCAGGACCGAAGATGTGCCCGAAGCGGAGCGTCACAAGCTCTGGGATGAGCTCTGGACCCGTGGCGCCTTTTCCTTCTGGAATCAGAGTTATGCTGACCTCATGGTATCCAAAGAGGCAAATAAGCTACACTGTACGTCGTGTCAAGACTTTTCTGGTGACTGCAGAACCATGCTATCGGCTGAAAGCCGCCGGAAGCAAGGATTTAGCATACGCTAATACCTAACTTTGTGCAGACGAGTTCTGGGCACGGAAAGTCCGCGCTAGGATGACAGACGAGAAAAAGATGCAACACATGGCCCCTCTGCCAGTGGAGAAGATGCCCTACTGGATCTTCACAAAGCGGCCGCCATTGGAAATTGACTACTACGAAATGGTAGACAAGCCGTGGGTCGATGTCATCAATACCAAAGAGACGCCTTCGAAGGAGTTCAACGAGACAGGAATCGAGATGGACGACGGCACGCAGATTGATTTCGACGTCTTGATCTTGGCTACAGGCTTTGATGCATTCAGTGGCTCGTGTGTACTCCGTGGATCAGGGCATTTGTAGTTTCAATGCTGACCAGTCTACAGGTTAACCAACATGGGCCTCAAGAGCCGCAAAGGTACAGACTTGCGCGACTACTGGAGTGCCGGCATCCGCTCGTACCTGGGTACCACAACGTCAGAATTTCCCAACGCCTTCATGACCTACTCGCCGCTCGCTCCGACCGCTCTTTCCAATGGCACCAGTATCATCGAAGTACAATGCGACTTTGCCGTGGCAGCCATCAAGAAAATCTTGGACTCGGAGAAACAAGGCCGAAGAATCAAGTCTATCGAGCCAGTGCCGGAGGCCGAGGACGAGTGGGAGGCATACGTGGATGCCCAGAATGCGCCGACCCTGATGCCGCTCACGGAAAGCTGGTGGACTGGCGCAAATATCCCCGGGAAGAAGCCACAGATGTTGACGTATCTCAAGGGCTTGTCTGTCTATGAGAAAGAAATTCAGGAAAAGTTGGAGAACTGGGAGGGTTTTGATGTGCGGTACTGGGACAGTGTAGAAGGTGAGACAAGTACTCGGAAGAGGAAGGCTGAGCACATTAGCCATGTGGAATATGCGCAGCAGGATCTAGATGAAGCAAGTGAGGCAAGGGAGGTTTTGCGTCCTACCGCAGTGGCGTAGAAGGAGCTTTGGATGTACTTTACAACAGGTGTCTATTCTGGATTTGTCGATTTTGAACTAATCGGAAAATTGTTGATTTTCGTAGCTGGAAATTCTATGACACAGACGACCGTGGTGTCTTCCTGTCAGCCAAATATTTGGACCATACAGGCCTCTTGTCTATCGTGCTATCTAAATTGAGTCACCATGCATATTCATTCAAGCCTCCGTCCCAATCAATCGAAATATCTAAAAAGTATTACAAAAGATTTATTACATATCTTGACAGCTGTTCAGGTGTCACCAACATCGCAGACATCATATCAGAATACCACCCTCCAACTAGTGTATCACTCAGACCACGTGGCAGCTGTGTCTTCGGTCAGGTTGATGGCAGGAGAGTTTCTTGACTCCGAAGCTGCCTTGGACTCGAGATCCATGAGCGAGGCTTGCGAAGCTCATTTCCCCCAGGATCTTTAGGCAAGCTGGGGGCTTTCCGTAATACAAGTTCAGGTGTCTCTGTGATTTCGCTCTGTAGCCAGGGTGGCTGTGATCGTTTCCTCGAGATATTCGGCTGTGATCTTTTCCGGGAGATATTTGGTTGCGATCTTTTCCGGGAAATATTCGGCACCTTCATACCGACACCTAGCTCTGATGGCATTGATGAATGTTTGGTGGCTGTGGAAACCTCCGAAAGGCTTTTGATATAGGGAAGATCAGTGGACCCTTCAACTTGTATCCCTCCACCAGCCGATGCTAGAATTGCTCTCTTGTCGACAATATCATTTGTTGCGGTAGGAAAGGTTGGTGTCTCGCCCAGTCTCAAGAAAA
The DNA here is from genome assembly GCF_026229845.1 of Diaporthe amygdali. NCBI lineage: Eukaryota > Fungi > Ascomycota > Sordariomycetes > Diaporthales > Diaporthaceae > Diaporthe > Diaporthe amygdali. Next base: position 730,998 of record NW_026517039.1, read on the forward strand.
TGTCGTCGAAGATATCAGCAAATGGAGTGAGCAAAGCAGTGCGGTCTCCCGGAGATCCGATAACTATATGGCCGAACAGGTCTCCATCTGTGGCGTCGATAACCCATGTACCGCAATCACCCCTATATAATGGTCCATCCAAATTGACCTTAAACATCTTACTAAAGGTGCGTTTGCCTGGGGCAGATGAATAAGTCGGAGTTCCCGAAACGTAACCCTTGATAGCGCCCCTGCGTGTGACTGCGAAAACTTCCATATCCCGCGGGTTTGATCTGCTGACAGATTGGACTTTGAGAATGGATGGATCATAGTGTCCGAGGCTGATCATATTCTCCACAATACGTTCCCTTGATGACATATTTATCAACACGTAATCGAGTCCAGTTGATTGGCCTTGAGGTCCCATCGAGGTAATGAAAGGTCTGCCCGTCGGCTTCAGCAACATCTCTTCAGGGTTGGCGATGAATGAAGGAGAATTGTCTGTCAAATGATGACTCTTTGAATCACCAGGGCTCGGTATATCTCCCTTCCCAATTTGAGTGTCTTTTGACTTCCCAAGCACCTTTTCAGAAATTTGGGAGTGCTCAGGACTGAAAGCTGCAGTACTCTTCTCTCTGAGCGGGTGAGTTGTTGCGCTGTCTACTCCCACGCTGCTGTCGAGGCTGAGAGCATCATCTCCTTCTTTGTAGTCTTGATTGGGAAGCAATGCCTCATGACCAGAAGCTGAATACGGAGTTGGCAATAAAGCATGTGCTGCGGTCGTATAATAACAGTGGTCTCCAAGTTGAATCACACCACCAATCGTTGCTTTGGCGGAGAGCCCTTCCGAGTCAGGTCCATGTGCATTGACAAAGAGTTGGGAGCCGCACGGGCTTTTGAACCGTGAGGTCAGCAACATAATGTTACCATCCCAATACTGCGATGCTTCTTCGTCTGCGAGAGGTACCAACTGATTAAAATCAGGAGGCCTGGGCAAGTGCCCAGTCTTGATGCCTGAATAGCCGCTCAAAATGCCGCTGTATTTAATGGTGTTTCGTACATGTCGGCGGTGTTCTAGTACCCCGCAGCAGAAGATTATGGACGGAGATGTCAGGCTCGGCACCCTCCCGATCATGTACATTGACCAAGTAACTCTGCTTGAGATCGGCTCCACCGCATCCTCAAGATATGCTTTGATACTTGGAGCGATTTTGTTGAAGACATCTCGCGCAGGTCCAGTTGCTTCCCAGATGTGGTACCATTTGGTTTTGCCGATGTAGCGTCCGATTGAATTCTCTGGGTCTGGCCAGCGACTACCTGTTGGTAGAACTATATCCTGCGCTTTGCGGAAAACTGCAGTCAAGACGTCCCTTCGGGATGGTGGAAGAGTTGATAAGCGAGCGGCAAAGGTTTGTGTGTTCATTTGATTAAGATTGGACCTGGCTAGAAAGCATCAACTCGGACAGATGAGCACCAGGAGATAGGAAAAGAATGGAACAGAAGCTGACCGATCGTGAAACCTCTCCTCTCCCAAGCTCTGCTTACTAACTAATGCATTTGTGATGTGGCAGATAGCGGGACAAACTACGAAAGTGCATTAGTGACATGCACCTGCAGTGTGCGGGGCACAGAAGCGGATTGTGAAAGACGTATAACATTCGCTCGCTAAACTGCACACAGCCAAGGAAATATGTCCGTGGCAGTGCTCGCTGCAACCTATCTACGAGCAGGCTGCGCCATGTCAGAAACAACTTGAAGCGAAAGTTCGAGTGACAAAATGTCAATTCATTGCCTCTGACTACCGACAGTTCTCTGTAGCGTTCATTTATGCAAGAACCAAGATGAACCTTCCGAGTACTAACCATTCTATGCTCAGTTCAAGCCTCTTGGATATTGAGTCTCAGGTACAGAGAGCGATAACGTATATCTTCTGGGGTGAGGCTTCGAAGCACCTGGAGAAACTTAACACTTCCAATGCCAATTTGAATCCATACTGGAGTTTCTATGCCGAAGAATGTGCTCACGCGCTCCATGATGGCGGAAGACACATTGCAATCAGGACACATGCCGATGTCGTGGAAGTTGCTGGGCAGCTGGAAGCTGACTGCACGAGGGCCGAGATCAAGAACAGCTTGCGCACGAAGCTGACTTCATCACATAGCAACGAAGAAGAGATCCTCGACAACTCGATCAATCTCGTTTCGAGTCTGCTTCTCATGATAAACTGCGGAACATTTTCCCAGGGCTTCTCGGGTCGAACAGAACTGCTATGGGCGCGAGGGTCGTTACGGCAGCATCTGGCGCAATATTTTGCAGAGCCTCCAGTGCTTAGCCATGAGAGAGTCAAGTTGGAGAAGAACTTCACAGCTCCGAACTTAAGCCGGATTGCCGGGCTAGAGATTGTGTGGACCGACAACCTGATCGACCACCTGCGCATGTCGGACGATGATACCAAAGTCCACATCTTCCATCATGCCTCTTTCCTCGAGTGCCAACGACAAAGTCAGAAGTCGCTTCTACCGGAGGGCGTTGCTTCCGAGACCCTGCAGACTCTGGCACTCCTTTTCCCAACCGCGGATACCGAGATGAGAAGATGGTTTTTAAAGGTGGCAGCGACAGCACAGTTGGATGGTCGAGTAATCCAGTGCGGAAGATTGAGGAGCGACCGACGGCAGATTGAGAAGTTCAGATTCTGGAGAGACCGTTTGGTGACACTGAAGCAGGTCTTCGACGAGGCTCAGCCCAAAACACTGTCCCAGTGGTGGAATGATCGGAGAAACGGCGTGCAGTGGTACACATTCTGGGTGGCAGTGTTAGTCTTGGCCCTGACAGTTCTGTTCGGCTTCATACAGAGTGTCGAAGGGGCCTTGCAGGTATATGCATCGTTTAAATCCATGTCAGGTCCAGGCTGAGAATCAGTCCATCATTATGGATCACGTCACGGTGGCGAAGATTTGATTCCCTTTCGAAGTCAGAACTTCGGGTATACTACGAGCCGCTGTTGTGTTATAGTTGGCACGAAGCACAGAGTAAAAGCGAATATGCAGGACTGATTTGTTGAGACACATGCAAGATGTATTCTTTATATCCACTCTATTTTCCCCAAGAAATGCATTCAATGCTCGCACCAAATCGTGACCCAGAAGAAATGCAACCTATATCCTACAAAAAGAAATCCATCCATCTCACTCAAACCCTAACCTTTCCACTACAGACAATCCTCAAAAGTTCCCCGAGGATGCTTTAAGAAGCAGGAGCCCCAGATCCAGATCCAGATCCAGACTGATCCCCATCGGTGCCCTGGGGCTGAGTCTCCTTGGGAGGTGGGACAGAGTCGGTGCTAGTAGGGGGAGGGGGAGGGTTGGTCTCGTCGGCGCGGCGAACCTTCTGCAGGGTGGTCGGGACGTCGGTGGGCAGCGCAGGAGGGGTGCCGCTGGGAGCAGCGCCGCTCGGGGGAGGGCCGCTGGGCTTAGGACCGGAAGGAGGGGTGCCAGAGGGAGGAGCTCCAGAGGGAGGAGTTCCAGATGGCGGGAGGACGGTGGTGGCGTCAGCGGCGGCGAGCTTGTTGTTGGCAGCAGGGGCACCAGACTGCTCAGGGCCGGACGGGGGAGTGCCAGAGGGAGGAGCACCAGATGGGGGAGTACCGGAGGGAGGAGTTCCAGAGGGAGGGGTGCCGGAAGGAGGTGTGCCAGCTGGGGGTGTGCCGGAAGGAGGCGATGGTGGCTCGCTGGTGGCATCAGCACGCTTCTGGTTCTCAGCGGCACCGGTCTCAGTTGGAGGGGTTCCCGAAGGCGGCGTTCCTGAAGGGGGAGCTCCTGAAGGGGGAGCGCCGGATGGTGGTGGACCAGCGGGAGGAGTGCCAGACGGGGGAGTACCGGATGGGGGAGTGCCCGAGGGAGGAGTGCCCGAGGGTGGCGCTGGTGGCTCGCTGGTGGCATCAGCGCGCTTCTCGTTGGCAGCGCCGTCAGTCTGAGCTGGGGGTGTTCCCGAGGGTGGTGTTCCTGATGGAGGGGTGCCTGATGGAGGCGCTCCTGATGGGGGCGCACCCGAAGGAGGAGGGCCGGCAGGCTGTGTTCCTGACGGAGGAGGTCCGGATGGGGTGTCCGATGGAGGAGGAGGGGCGCTGGACTCATCCGCTCGCTTGTTCACGGCAGCGTCTGTGGCAGCTGGTGGCTCTCCGGAAGGAGGCGCACCAGATGGCGGTGTGCCAGAGGGAGGTGGACCAGAGAACGCTCCAGTTGGAGGCGGCCCAGAAGGAGGAGTGCCAGACGGGGGTGGGCCAGAGAACACTCCAGATGGAGGAGGTCCAGAAGGTGTTCCGCTTGGCGGAGCGGGAAGGCTGCTCTCCTCGGCCCTCTTGTTGTTTGCATCGGAAGGCAAGGCTGGAGGGGTGCCGGAGGGAGGAGGACCGGAGAAAAGAGTTCCGGAAGGAGGAGGGCCAGAGAATGGAGCTCCAGAGGGAGGAGGTCCTTGGGGAGTTCCGCTCGGTGGAGGCAAACTCTCAGTGCCGCTCGGGGGAGCTGGGAGAGTGCTGTCTGCCGGCGCGGCGACGGCGGCCAGCGCCTGGGCAAGAACGAAGTAAGCGACCAGCTTCATGGTGATGGTGTTGTTGAAAAGGCTTTGTCAAAAAGGAGACAAAGAGGCGAATAGAAACTCGGAGTTGAGGTTGAATGTGCGAAGTAAGGAAGTTGTTTGGTGATGAGGATGAGGATGAGAGAAATCTGAATCCTCTCTTGCGGTTCCCATCTCGCCATCTTATACCTGAGATCGATTCCATGAGTTGCCTTTGATCACAGAATATCCTTCCTCGTTTCCATCATTCGCCGCCACCTAGATCCACAGAACATGGCGAGTTTGCGTGGCCAACGAAGCTCCCTGTTTGAGACATAGTGGACCTTCCACGGGCCGCCATGGACACAGCCGGCTCCAGCATCGTCGACGACAGACAACCCTTGAAAGCAGCTGCTGGAGGCCGCACCAAAGTGAATTGTTAGTCATGAGATTCCGAGAAAGGCGGCAAGACAACAGGCATGATGGCGTAGCCGCGTCGGCTAGGATGTCGTTGGCAGCTGGGTATGGTCCAGCCGCCAGGGCAGACGTAAGCTGTCTCCTGTCTCATATTCCCGGAAGAAAGTGGGTCAACGAGATCCCCAGGGTCAGGGCTGTTTCAACAAAGAGCGGTTCAGTGCTCTTTGTGTGGTGCGTATGTTTCGACGATCGCTCGTAGGCTCGATGAAAAGACTGGCTGATAGTCGAAACAAGTTGAGTGGTGGTCCAGGGGTTCAGCTTTGGCCAGCCGGGATGTGGCTGGCTTCCTGGGCCAACCGAGCGAAGGGTTGTGGGGGCGCGTCTGCAGCCATTACGCGGCAGCTTCTGCCACCCAGTAAGCATGAACAGCATCGCCGTCTTGCGGCTGAGGTGACCTGTTCACCTGGTGAGGCTCACCCGAGTGATTCTAAATCCGGTCACGGAGGCCCTAGCTTCGCAATATTGCGGGCCGCACACGTACCAAATGTTTCCCTAGTTTGTTTCAATTTGGCAAGGCTTGCTCAGATTCCCGTGCACGAGTGGGACGCTGTCACTTCTAACCCATGTTTGCCATAGCCGACCGCGGCGGAAAATTACACATACAGCCCCATAGGATTTTCAAAGTTTATTTAGCATCAATACTACTGTGTCGGGAGACATATAGCAGATCGGAGCTATACGTTGACGACGGCATGGATTGTAATCTACACTGGAGCTACCTGCGTCAGCGTTTGCAATAAGTTTATATGCAGCGTTCAACCACGTTGGTAATATTTAGGCCCGGCTTATAGAAGCCATAGCTATTGCTGTTCTAGACGTAACACGGGAACTAAAGTACCAAAGAACCATTGGGGTTGGGGAATCCTGGCTCTATAACTGTATCGAATTGATGGACATTCTCAAGGCATTCGTAGACTGCCAAAATAATTGTTTCGCCCTTCCAGCGAGAAGGACGATGAATGTGGTCTGTTCTGGCCCCGCCAGGAATCAGGTAGGAAAATATTGCGGAGCACTGCGCATCTCTCCGTCAAAAGTCCGAAGCGGACCAGTTTTTCACTAGATTACCATGATAGGACACGCGATGATTAATGTTACGACGGGTATTATGTCGATCAGTGGACGAAATTGCAGCAATATACACAGATGAGCCTTAACATTGTGACAGAGCAAGTTATTGACATCACTGCGCCAGTCAACGTCCGTTCGCGGACTCTCTTCTTGAATATCACCCAAGGCTTCGTCAGTCAAGATGTCGATTGCATGGCGTGAGATTGCGATCGCTAACGTTTGGACCTTCCATGCGTGCCTAAGTCCTGGATATGGAGCCGAAATGAACAGCGGTATCTGCGTTACCAGTCGAATGTGGGCCATTTTCCCGGGCACTAAACGTGCTCCCGCGGTTCAACATCCCTATATCCGGAATGCAAGTCAGAACAGAGTTGAGTCAGGCTGTCCTCTTCACATGTGATGATACTGGAGACACGCAAGCTAGCTTTGTATTCAATCACGCGTTTCTTTCACTCTTGAACAAGCAATTCCAGGTGTGCCCAGTCGGAGTTGGTCAGGGGAAAAAGCAGTGGCCATGACAGGATCTTGTGAGTGGTTTGTCTATTTTGTTCGCGTATTATTTTCTGTTCATGTGCAGCAGGTGTGTAAATATCTCGGTGTACCCTTCTTCAAGCTTTCACAGTATACGAAGTCCGCGTGTGAGTGTTGATGTCCGTGTCGTATTCCTCCTGAGAAGAAAAGTTCGCGCAACTAAGCCTCTCTCTCCCTCTTTTCCCCTGGATGAGTGAGGCTGAGCCTAAACCCTCCCGCCCTGCGCTCAGCCCCAGACTGCGCCAATTAGCATTCGTTGCGGCCCACATTTAACCGCGTACGTCAATCCGGGGCTCTTCCGACTAAACGTCATGCACCACCGCCATCCGACAAGCCTTTTCATGCGTGGGTAGAAAAGTATATCATGGCCATCTTTAACAATCCCGGACGCTCTTCGAATGTAAGAACCAGACAGTCTACATTTTCCATATAGATCGCCAGTCTTGCCCAGGTGTGCGGACAGGCAGCATTTTCATTGATTTTGCGAGCGAACGGCGTGCATCTAAAATGAAAATACCGCAACTTATAACTTTGAGTGATCTTCACTCAGACTCAAGACACAATGAGGCTCTATTATATCTGCAAGGGCAACGACTTTGGTAGACACCTCCAATCCCGGCCCAAACTTGAAGTACACACAAGTACGCGAGCACTCTATCTAAGCATTATGCCACTGCACATGGTGGACACCGATTCGCTTTTACAATGTAAGCTCTTGTGAAGACTCTAGCTCTTTTCTTCTCAACTACAGTCTAGCTCCCAGCAAAAGTCTGCATATTTCAAACTCGCTACTCGCCGTACGTGTGCGGCAGAGTCCTACTTAAGTGTCGGACGTAATTCACCATATTCAACTACTCATCTTCGTCAATCGCATGCCTGTGCAAGCATATCGGTTGGATAGTTTGTCGGCTCCAATGCGACTAAGTGACTCCAGATCTCCGTACATGATCATTTCTTTCTCGGGTTCAGAGCTAAATACTGCCCTCTTTACCTCTTCCCGGCCACAAGAGGGGTTCATGTGTCTCTCGGGACTACGGTGATGATTGCAAGAGAATGGCCAACACTGTAGATCTTAGAACAGAACGTGAGTCGAGACATTGTCGTTTCAGGTAGATGCAACCTGTATTTTCCAACTGCAGATTAGGGATATTCAAATCGTCTTTGTGTGGTTTGGCATGAAAGCCAGAGGACGGTTGTAAGAATGGCCAAGCACCAGTACAGCTGCAACAGCTACCAGGCCATGCAATACATTGGCCTTGTCAAAAGGCACATTTCATTCACAGAGCTTTGAGTGCACTATTGCAAAACTCCAAGGGTCTTCGATGGGAGATTCATTTATTCACCTGAAAGTCAATTGAAGTTAGAAGCCTCTTCTAGGGATTGAAAAGCTGCATGTGCTTTCTGAGGCCCTCATATGAGGGAGGCCTGTTATACCTAAATCAGGGAGGATGCAACAATTTTTTTTGCAGGTGGAGTAATAATCAAGGTCTCGTTACCCAGGAACCGCGAACCCACTTTAGGTCTTCTGTGAAGGACTCACCGTCCGCCAAGACACATCTCTTTCTCGTGCATCTGGTCCCCCACTCGTTCCCCGCGAAGGTGGACCCAGGCGAAAGATCACATGGACAGTGAACCACAAACTCGCTCAGAACGTTCGCGGGGTAGCTGTGCGATATGCCGACGACGGCATAGTGTCCGGTTCAGACTTAGGCACACACCTACCATTAGGCTCCACAGGAACCATTACCCGTCGTTTTGCCGACACCTTACCAAGACGTGACCTCATGCCAAGTTTACGCTGTCGGCATATACGCAGGGTTACAAGGAATGGAACATGACTCTGCGGACATTCAATTTGTTAGGTCGGAGCTTTGTGGAGGTGCACGTTGGCATGTAGAGAACCTTTACTAGCACCCGGATTTTGTGGAGGGTGAAGTCCTGCTACTTACCCTCCGCGTATAAAAATAAGAGGTATTAACAGAGGGCCAGAGAGGTTGCCTATCCAATCCAGTCTCATAGCAAAAACAGGATATTTGAAGGCCCAGCTGAAATTCCAAATACTAGTGGGGTGTATTCGTGCAATGTTCACCCGAAGTTGGGCGGTGATATTATAAGAAGCAAAACTGTGAATTTTCTGTCAATGCCTTGAACCCAATATCTTGAACCCAATATCAACTCTCTACTCGGCCTGGTCTTTGCTTATATACCTTATGCCCCAAGTTTTCTTACGATGAAGCTCAAGCATACATTGGCAGCTATTGCTGCGGCAGCGACACAAGTTCAATGTGCCCGTGAGTCGACATCACTGCTTCGACATATCTCTAGCCGTTTTCTTACTTGCTTATAGCTACCTCACCTTCGCCGAGCATTTTGATCTTCACTAAAACCGCTGGGTATCGCCACGACAGGTAAGGTCCCCTTCTTACCTTCCCTTTTCAAGTAATCTTACGCTATATGTAGCATTCCTAATGCCATCGAGCTTGTCACCTCGATCGCCGATAAGAACGGATGGCCCGTTACGGCAACAGAGGACTCCTCAATCTTCACTACTCCTGGAGGACTAAGCAATTACACCACTTTGGCATTCCTCCACACTACAGGAGACTTTTTAGTAGAGGCCGAGTTTGATGGCCTGTACCAATTCCTAGTCAACGGTGGCTCTTGGCTGGGTATCCACTCAGGTGCGGTTTCCCTCTCTTGCTGTTCATGCAGGGGTTCTACTGCTAATCAAACTACAATAGCGGCGGACTTTTGGAATGCTACGCCTCCCTGGTATACGACTTTGGTCGGATCTCAGGTAAGGATCTATTTGATCGAGAAAATGCGCTCCAGATCCTGACATGTTTGACACAGTTTGAGTTCCATCCTTGCTCTCCGGATTGGACGTGCACTGAAGCGCAGAAAGAGCGCTATCCTCCAGGTAAGTTTGTGCGATCTATCAATTGATGTCTTTCAACATAGCTGACCTTGTCTACCTTGATATAGGCGGAAACATTCGAAATGATATTATAACCATCCAAGACCCCAATCATCCTTCTACTGTCGGTCTTCCCACGAGTCACAACCGAACAGACGAGTGGTACTCCTACAGGGACAACGTTGGCCTGTCATCAAACTACACCGTTCTCGCTACCTTGAACGAAACTTACATTGACGACATCACCCCCGCCTATCTAAGCATGAAACCTACTCATCCAATCTCGTGGTACCACGTATTCGAAGGGAAGGCCAGAGCGTGGTACACAGGCCAAGGTCATACTGTCGAGACCTACAGCGAGGAATATTTCATCCAACACGTCACTGGAGGGCTAGAATGGGTTGTTGGTGCAAGGGGGTGAGGTTACACAGCCTCACTTCAGAAGAAAAGTCAAGAGCTTGAGTAGTTGATTCAGTTATCAAAAATCTTCAAATTTGTGTTACTTGAACGCGGGAAATTGTCTTCAAATCACCGAAGGTACTCTCGCATGTTTCATAGCTTAGACCTCGTTCCTGCCTCATAGTGCCAAGCCCGGCTCCGATGTTCGTGCTCTGTCTGCCCTGCCAGCCTCGATGGAATCTCGTGCCGAGATCGTCCTGTCATCATATGAGACGTTGACCTGTGACTCGTCAGAAGCGAAAGAAGAGATTACTGCGGAAGCTGGCTCACGTTGGTGGTTTTCATTATGCCAGAGGATTTGAAGATCTCCTCCCGGCTATCAGTGGGAGTGTCACGCCCGCTGCGGACGTCGGCGCGCGTGTGTCCCATGCTCTGCATCTTGATGCTTCTGTCATTGTCACTCCTTCCCTCCGCATAGTAGCGTGATTTTGGGTACGGCCCAGATTGCTTGCTGTGAGAGGTGCGGAATAGACGCGGGAACCATGTCCGTAGCAATGGACGCAGTGCCGGTATGCAAGCCGCGGTGATGGCCAGGTTGATCTCGATAGCACTGTAGCTTGGCCCCCATGTATTCGCGAAATCATAGTCGGGACTCCAGAAGAATTTAGAAAACGCCACGACTCTAATGATTCCGATGATTGTGACTCTGAAGATGGAAATAACGATGTCAGTTATGACTAGGTTTGCCAATTGAGCTGCAAGTGTGCACTGACAAGCCGCCGGTCATGAAGATCATGATGACTCCAATTTTTGTTCCCAGGTTGACCTTAATGCCTATGAATGCCCAGACAGGTATAGCTAAGACGAGGACGTCTGTCACTATCGTCATGATAAACGTCGACATGCCGAAAGCTGCGGCATCTATACTGCGCTGAACTGGTAATGTCTTGTCCCAATATGCCGCGATCGGAATGGTCTGGAAGATGACTACAAGGAATGTTGCTATCATAAGGCAGACATTGATGGTATTTATCACCTATAAATATGGATCAGCTTCGCAATACACTTTGATTTTCGGACCCTTATGTCGTCCCGGAGCCCTCGTATTTCCGCGTGGAAAGAGGCAATTGATATTGAATGAACAAGAAGCCATGGCTGCTTGGACTCACATATATCGCCCATCTGATACCAGTCTTGTGTCCTGCAATCCTCAACATGAAAACAAGAGCCGACGATTTGACCAACGCTAGAATGGGATTGTATAGCAGGCCGACTACCCATGTCCAAAACAGTGCTGGCGTTGGATCGAACGTCTTCGGTAAGTCGGAGGCAGGGAAACCAGCGTATGTGTACTTGAAGTCTAGGAAATGTCAGCCTCGTCAGATCCTGCACATGATTATGTGGTTAGGAGGGACGTACAAAAGTACGTGACAGGCATGAATGCCAGGGACAGAATCTGTCAGCACATTTAGCAATTGTTGTGGACAAGATACAAGCCATTTTTGAGAGGGGTCAGCTGACAGTGGCGGCAGTCATCAACCAGTCCTCTAAACAATGTTCACATGGTCAGCACCGTGACATGAGAAAGGGCACTAGGGTATTGTGCGCCGTCGTTCTTACCAAGACCTGTTTGCTTGGAACTAATCCTGCTGTACATCCGAAGTCCGTATGTGATGTATGCAACGGCTGCGACCAGATAAATCACAACCAGCATCGCCTGCTGGAACTGTGTCGTGGGGATCTGGCGGATGTCTTCCCAGCGGGGCTGGAGGAACGGGAGATTGACTGAACCCGCCATATTCCCTGGGTCGTTTGAATGAGAACGACGATCTTTGTGGGCGTCTTTGTGAGAGCAAAGGGAAAATTGGTCCGAGCCGGAGGATTAAGGGCCACGCAGTCTGATAAGGAGGGAACGATGACTCGGAGTCGAATTCTTAAAACCCTGTGGGCTTGGAAACCTTCGACAGACCCTGGTCAAAGGGGCGATGGCTGGGACTTGATTCTCACGACAAATGACATGCATTTCTCAATTGCGGAAATTCGATTTCAACCGCAATTCGTACGCAGATATTCACTTCAGTAGCGCAACCCTTCCACCCTGCAGGTCCTAGACGGCAAGAGCAGCTGCTTGCATGTCAGGGCGTCCCGCGGCACAGGCGGATTTGACAGTTGGGGGCAATTCAAAATGCTCCGAGGCCGACGCTTCTGATCCTGGAATACTTTTTCATAGACGAAATTCGTTAACATAAATATCCATTCCATTCATATCGCCTAATGGTCCTTCTGGGCACTTCATCATGTCTAATCTGTAGTTGTGTCATGAAAAGTTCAATCCTCTGCTCCCAAGCTGTACCATGTTGGACGACCAATCGACTGAGCCCGGATGAATTACTTGCATCCGTAGATCTTCGACAAGGATGAAATGAGAGGCTTGTTCGACATGGGTGTGCTCACCGGTGTATTCGTCATTCTGTTGCCCTTGTTCTTGAAGACCTTCACCCTGCATTCTCCGACATCAAAATGCTCGCCAGGGTCTTTAGACCGTCTCCGTGTCATCTGCTTTATCGTCCGAGATATGCACATATATGGCATATATGCACTACAAACTATCATTTTGCTCGTCAAAGCCGATGAAACAGACTTGACAGGGCAGAAAGAAACCTCTGAAAGCCAGTAGATATGGGTCCCTTCATGCGACTCCTACGGACTATCACCGTTGTCGTATGACCTTTGATGTTGGATCGAACAAGCCAAATGGACCTTCCCGAATCCGCTTAGATACCCGAGCGCGTTCTCCAATCTTTCACCCACATCCCTTAACCATTCCGTGCGTCTGGATCGATCGATGGTACCATGGTACTGTGGTGCGAGACCATCCAGAGGAGTACTTGCTTGCTCCTGCATTAGGATCCGTCATATCCGGAGCAACTGGACCGCAGAATAGAATGGAGAATATGCACAGTGAGTGGGTCTCACGGGATTACAGCATCTTGCACCAGGATGGCCTCCGCAACGTTGTAAATACAAAGTCGAGACCATGCTACTTTCCAACTTCCGCCGTGTAGAATGCTCTGCGCCGACGGAAAATCTACCCGCATCTCCGTATGTGTCTGGCGTATTGCCCACTTAGCGGCTATTGTGTGACTAGTCATTCTAAATGAACAATTTCTTTGCCGTCCTTGTGTTCCAACTCGGGCCGCGCTGCACATCTAAGGAGTTACAGCAGAGGTGGCGACCGGGGCGACCCGTAACCAGCTAGAAATGATGCGCCGCGATCCAATGGGAGGGCATCGTGCCCCTCCCCACATGTAAGGCTTCCCCAGTTTTTGATTATCCTTGCATCTAAGCGAATGTTTGGCAGGATTTACCCACGGACGTTAGATGTCCCTGGATGTATCCCGATGCTGCTGTGCGCCATCGGGACCGGAGCAGCAGTTTGGGGTCCCGGCTATCAGAACCACTGCGAGTGTTCCCAGAATGTACTTGACACACTGATACCTTATCAGCCTACTCAGCTGCACAACAATTAACCAATCAAAATAAACGTTTCAGCGTATCATGTTGGTGTGACTGTCGTAAGGATCAACCCACTGCTCTAATGCAGGCAAGGGTTGGTGGTGGAAGATCATCCCGTTGGTCGCCCTCTCACCTGCTCGCTAATGCAGGTGAACACAGGTTACAGCTCTTGCCATGTTTTGAGAGAGTAGGAGAGGCCAGGAAGAGTTTGGAACAATTCACTGTCCGTCGGATGGCAAAATCTTTCATAAATTGACTATGCCAGGTTGCCTGGTCACTCGATGAGTGCCGGTCCGTCGAGGTGAATTTTCATGTACTTATTTGAAGGTTCGATCACATCACATCTCACCACATGTTGGGCGGCGCAGCCGGGGGCAAATACAGGCCTCGGCCCGGGGTCAGGTCCTTTTACGATGGAAGACGCATCAATTTCAAAGTCCATTATCTCCGCCTAAGGATAAACAGGATCCACACTGCCAGAGCTGCCTCGGTCTTTCGTAGTTATGTATCACCCTGTCCCTCCTGGCACAAGTGCATCAGGACTCGGGTTCTCGGAGATCACCGTATCAAGGCACTCACAAATTTGTTTCCATCGCCTGAGCTAGGTCGACTCGAGAAAAGCTCAGAATGTTACTCCTCCTGGCATCTATCCCATTGATCCTTCATAAGGCCGCGAGCTTTGCAAGTTCCCACCGCACTATGATCAGTATCCTTGTCCTGCTAGCCACTCTTCTGTTCGTTTGTCCTGGTTTTGGCTGTGCGTCGGGTGTGGAAACAATGACGAACTTCTTCAAGGCTTTCACTTTGACTGCCTCTTTCCAGCTGTGTTCTCTGGCAACGGCGCAAACGAGAGTTGATGGCAGCGCAACCAGTGGTGAGTTTTCTTGGCGTCAATCAAGAATAAATTTGGATTGCACCTTCGCATGATACCGCTCCGAGACATCCTTGCTGACGCGACTCTCACAGCCGCGAATCTAGCACAGTCCACCATCGCGCCAGCGGGGAAGATCGTCGACGGAGAATTTGTTCTCACAGACTCCGTCCTAGCCAACCTCGAGACTCAAGGGGTCTCAAACGTTTCGTTGTTTGAGTTCTCGAGCGGCAGCCCATCACAGAAGCGGGCTGCATTAGGACAATGCAAGACTGCCCCAGGCGACTTTCTATGGCCGGGTAAAGCTATATGGGGCCTCCTCGACCTCTTGACGGGAGGCGCAATAATACAGAACGTCCCACTTTCATCTGTGTGCTACAACTCATGGGGCAACTACGATGCCACCGAGTGTACCCGCATCACAAAACAATGGACGAATGTCGATCTACACATTGAGAACCCATCGGATCTGATGTTTCCTATGTGGGAGGGAACAACCTGTATTCCCCCAGGTATCGACACCAACGACCCAAATGGGAATTGTACTCTTGGCGGATATCCCTCGTATGTCGTCAACGCCACGAATGTTGCACAGATACAGCTTGCCGTCAACCTCGCCCGGAACCTCAACCTGCGTCTGGTCGTCAAGAACACCGGTCATGATTTCAACGGCCGCTCTGCCGGCGCCGGTGCGCTGTCCATCTGGATGAAGTCGTGGAAGGACGTGCAGTTCTACAAGAATTACAAGACCCCTACCTATTCCGGTCCAGCCTTGAAGATCGGAGCGGGACTTGAGAACAGGGAGTTTTTTGCTGCCGCAGAGAAATACGGAGTGACTGGCGTCGGCGGCTTGTGCACCACTGTTGCTGCCGGCGGTGGCTTCCTGGCAGGTGGAGGGCATGGACCGATGGCGTCCTCTCTAGGGCTTGGTGCTGATCAGGTAGGCAAAAAAAGCATGGGTTTTCAAGATCTTTGAACGACGCTAATAGGATACAGGTCCTGAGCATCGATGTTGTCACACCCGATGGCCGGTTTGTTACTGCGAATGAGAAGCAGAACAGTGAACTGTTCTGGGCTCTACGCGGTGGCGGTGCGAGTACTTTCGGTGTGACCACGTCTTGGACTGTCAAGGTAGCTCCCAAATTATCTTCGGCCTCTGTTCTAAGCTTTGTTCTCGCGCCTGCTGGTAATGTTACCAGCGCCACCATCTGGGAGGCGATCAAGCTGTACCTGGGCAGCATCCCCACTTATAACGCCGCTGGTAACTACGAATACTTCATTATCGCCCCATCCGGAGACGATGTATCCTTCATCATGAGCGGTTGGTTTGCACCGAACACTACCAGAGTAGCACACCAGGCTCTGGTTGCACCACTATTCCACGCATGGGCCAAGCTCGGTATCGAAGTGAACGCAAGGTGGAAGCAGTTCGACAGTTATCTCCCGGCTTGGGAGTCCCTAACAGACGCTGAAGCCGTTGGCTGGACGACCTCCCGCAGTGGAAGCCGTCTCGTTCCAGAGGAAAATCTGCTGGATTCTGCCAAGCTTGACGAGACGCACGCGGTGATTCAGGATCTTTTCAACCGTGGCTCTGTGAGCTTCGTCGGCTACGGCATCAGCGCACACCCGGATGGATACCCAGACAACTCCGTCAACCCTGCATGGCGCACTTCTGGGATACATCTCATTTCCGCCCGCTCTTGGACAAGCGACCTGTCATTGTCCGCCGTCTCGGATCTGAGTCTCGACTTCACCAACGAGTGGCTCAAGCCCTTGCGGGACATCACTGAAGGGGCGTACGCCAGCGAGGCAGACATCTTGGAGCCCGATTGGCAACAGTCATTCTATGGAAGCACGTATGAGCGTCTTTACAAATTCAAGCAAAAGATTGACCCGACTGGCCTGTTCTATGCCCACAACGCGGTGGGCAGTGAGAATTGGCACATCACGGATCAGCGGCCGGGCCTGCCAACACAGAATGGCCGTCTTTGTCGTGCTTAGACCAGAATTAGTGCCTTGACGTAACAAATATACTTATTTATGATTTTACGTCTATTGCTTCGCCTCATCGAACCTTGCTTGGGCTATTAAGACTGCACAAGGTGATTAGGTCCGTAGTCGGTCAAAGAAACCCTTTTCAAGGTGTAAGATGCCTAAACTTGCCTTAAAGAAAATGATAACAGCTTCCAGAAAAAGTCTTAAATAGCTGGACGTTTGAGCCTGGTGTGATGCTGGGTGTAAGCATCGAAGGAGCCCTTGCAGGAGTGGCAAATCAGCTCAAGTACTCGTACTTTTCGAAGCGTACGTATGTTTCATTCCATGCTGGATCCAACCAGCCCATACTGAGCGTGGGAGGTTGCATGTCAACAATACCGTGTGTGCCTACGTAGCAATACGAATCGAAAGTTACATTGACACATTCGGGCGAAACATCGTTCCTTGCTTACCGGCGCCGCCGCTTCAAGAATAATTACACAGAAGTAGGCAGTGAAATAAAGTTTCTGCCTGACTTCCACGCAGGTTTCCGAAACACAACAATCGACTTCAAACGGCGCAGCCTGAGGATCCCCGCCAGTCAGTTGGCCACACGAACCACAAGACCCTTGGACAACGCAGCGTGTTTGCCACCAAGATTAGGGCGCTCAAGTCATCACCCCTTCCTCCCTGCAGACGCGGCCCATTACCATCACCTAAACCACCTGCCAAATAACTTGACTCCAACGAGTGACTCTCGCCACAATTTCACCTTTAACCCACTATGGTCAGAATAACTACTCCGACTCACTCGGACGACGGGTTCGATGTCATCTACGACGTCGATGCAGTGAGTGACGTCAGTGATGGGAGTGGCGAGATGCATGAGAGCTCCCCTTCAAGCTACAACCTTGGCTCAGGACGGCTCGCAGGGCCACATGAAGTGCCTCAAATACCACAAGCCCAAGCTGTTCATCCGGCTGCTGCCCCGACTACCCAGCAGCTGCCGGAGGAATCGATCGAGGACTTTTACCGCGCATCGGGCGGTGCCAAGGGCGAACAGAGCGGCAACTTTGTCAACGATGGCCTGAAGTACACCAAGTCTGTGTACAACAAGTTCATGAGCAAGGATGCTCTCATTGCCGTCATGGGGTAAGTCAGCTTTTGGCACTTCTCATCAGGCCTTTATGCTGACAATCAGCTAGGATGACTGGCTCTGGAAAGACCACGTTCATATCGAGGGTCACCGGCCGGACCGATCTCCAGATCGGTCACGACCTGACATCCTGTACGCACCCAGTCCACCAGTCCCACCAATACATCCCGAAGCGACCATACTGACAGACTTTCCCAGGTACTCGAGACATACAGGTCATCGAGACAAAGCTGGATGGGCAGACAGTGCGCTTCGTCGACACTCCTGGATTCTCTGATACAAACCTCTCCGACACAGAAGTACTGCAGATGATCGCAGACTACCTGGCTGTGGCTTACAAGCAAGAAATGAAGCTTTCTGGCATCATCTACCTGCACCCTATCTCCGACAACCGGGTGACGCACCACACGACAAAGAACCTCGAGATGTTCCGCAAACTCACTGGGGAGAAGAACCTTAAGAACGTGACCCTCGCAACGACTATGTGGGACAAGGTCACCGAGGAGGAGGGCCTAAAACGCGAAGACGAGCTAAAGGGCAAGTTCTGGAAACTACTCGTGGCCATGGGCGCCAAGACAGCGCGGCACAGCGACACGCCCGAGTCGGCCCGGCACATCTCCTCAACACTACTTAGCAACAAGCCGTTCTACCTCCAGCTGCAGGAGGAGATGGGCAAGGACAACAAGGCGCTGCGCGACACGGCGGCCGGCAGGGAGGTGATGCTGGAGCTGGTGCGCATCAAGGAGGAGCACCAGCGCGAGCTGGCCGAGATGGAGAGCATCATCAAGTCGTCGGCCGAGGAGAGCAAGTCGGTCATCGAGGCGCTGCAGGAGCACTACCAGGGGCGGCTGGGCGAGCTGGAGAGGACGCTGCGCGACGAGAGGCGCATGAACGAGGAGGCGGTGCGCTCGCTTACGGACAGGATCCAGGCGCTCGAGAAGAGAGGGATGAGCTGTGCCGTCATGTAAGGGGGCTTTAAATGATCGGTGGAACAATCTTTGGACCGAATCGCTCCTAGGGACTGTTCCATGCGTTTACCCGTGAAAGCCTGTGTCTACCCGGGGTGGCTGACTCCTGACTTCTTCTATGTTACGATTTTGCAAGTTATTGACGCACATATACCCCTTGCAGCATACCACATGTGCACGACTTCTCAGAAACCCGTATCCAACCGGTCAGTCGCCGCTACCTGCCTCCGAAGTTGTTGTCAGCAAGGTCCCGACCAAACAGATGCAAACCTAACTCAGTATCACAAACACTGGAGAAAAGACGAAATCAGTATCACTGAGGCTTAGTGCAACGCTTGGTCATCTCTAGAGTCCTTTTCCCATGCCCAGATAATGATTAGATGCTTGGAAGGGGACTTTCATTGTATCCGCGACAACAATCCCGACCACGGAAATGTCGACGCGCCGCATAATAATGCCAGCGAGGCCCAGAGCAATTTTGACAGATGTGTGTTCCCTCAGTGGGTTTGCCCCGGTGCTGAATGGTGATGCTCTCTTTAACCTGAGACTTGCTCGATGCAAGTACCGTCACTCTCGAATTATTCATGGTCGCGCTCGTCACTTTCCTTGTAATTCGAGATGATTAACACCTAGCCAGTCTCAGCAAAACCCAGTACACTACTGTGAGCCACACGTCTTCCAGTCTCATCCTAGAGGTAAATTGGAAATTTTGATGCGCCCCGAACCATAACCAAAACATTGAACCTGTAGAGAAACAGCGCGATTGTCGAATTCCATGCTGCTCGTGACTTCCCCGATCTTACCGAGCAAGCGAAATGCTGAGGTGCTTTGTAAATCGCAAGCAAATTATGCAAGTGCTCGCGAGCATGCAAGTCCCGGTAAAGATAATGATTCCACGATAAGACACCGATGATGGAGCTCCGGTCGAGTTTGGTTTGGAAACCAAAAGCCCTCCGACAGGTCCCGCGAGCACATTTCCAATACCCTTACCAAAGTTGAGTAAGGTGTAGACAATTGGCCCTGATGTCACGTCGTCGGTGATGGCGGTGCTCATCCTCGCCCAGATGGCAGTAAATCCTGCCCCGAAAAGCCCGTAAACGATAGCAAAGAAAATCAAGACTGGGAGCGACTGAGCTAGTCTCCACATGGTAAAACAAGCAATTGCCGCAACTATGGTTGATAAACATGCCAAAATGTTCAATGGTACTTTGTGGTCAGATAGTAGACCAAAGACAAATTGACCGCAGACTTGACAAACACTCATCAACGCAAGCAGAAGTGCGCCACTCCGGTCGCCGAGTCTTAATGATGATGCATAAGAGGGCAAGTACAGAGAAGGGAAGAAGTACCCAAGTCCTTGCAGTAGATTGGAGACAGAGTATACCCAGAATAGAGGACTTCGGAAGAACGTCCAATTGATTTTGCGGATACTGGCTCGTTCTGATGGCGGCAAACGACCCTTCAGGAGAGGAATAAACGGTCCAGTGAGCAACGCAAGAGCCACGGCCACAGCGCGCAGAGTAGTTCTGTACCCGTACTTTGCCAAAAGTGCTTGCAGCACGAATGGCATGACGGACCCTGAGACACCAGAGGCACCGCAAAGAACGCCGTAAGCCATGCCACGACGAGCGATCCAGTATTCATTTACCATACTGATGATGGGGTAGTAGAATATGAGGAATCCGACGCCGTAAGCGACGCCTTGCGTAAGGATAAGGCCCTCTAAAGTGGATGCAAAGGAGCCTAGGACGAGTCCAGCAATGCAGATTGACCCTGACAGACAGGTTAGAAAATTGTGTTCCGAAGTCTTAGGAAGTTAAGTGACGTACACCCGACCCAAATCATGTGCCGCTGCCACCGCTGATAGCGCTGGATAATAGGCATGATGACCGGTGCTCCGAGATAACCGAAGCCGGATGCTATGGTGCCCACAACGGAAACATAGCGATTGTCAGCAAATTCTGGAATTTTAGAGTAGTATTCTTGAAAGACGCCAAAGGAGAGGGGGAAGCCTATATTTAGTTGCCGTCAGCATCGTCTACTGAGTTTGATCAGGGATGTGAATTTACCCCATAGCAATGACTCAAAGATGAAGGCAGCGCAGAGCAGCGTCCAAGCAGCAGATCCACCATCTACGGGCGCGAGCTGCTGTTCCCTTCGTCTGCCAGTCGATGGATCACCCTCTTCATCCTGCGGTCGCTGGTGAGTTTCTTCATGGTCTTCAACGACAGTAGGCAATGTGGCGGGCTGAGGTACCGCGACGTTCACTAATTCGGTGTTGCTCATCGTGAAGCTTTTTGAGACGGGCACTGATGAGAGCCTTCCTGAAAGAATAATACTTGCAAGATGTTATTCAACAAGCCGATGGTTTACCGAGGCCCCGCGAGCGGACGTGTGAGGGGCCCTGCAGGTAGGGCCTTATCGATAGGCCTATCTTATCAGCCCGCTGGCTGCTTGTAAATAGCTTCGAGAGGGCGCGCACCCACGCTGCCTCTTCCTTTCAATGCAATATGCAACCCCCAACGAAAGCCAACCTATTGATACTGCCCAATCAAGCCTTCGTGCTGTGGCGTCATATAAACCGTCAAGTACGGAGTCGTCGAGTACCACCTGCCGAGGCCTTCCTGTGTCCACTACCCGGGCTTGCTGGGCCTGCGATTTTCAGCATTCCCGACCGGCCCCAGAACTGGCCTGAAGCACCGCTACCGCGGTTGCAAAGGAACCCTCCCTTGCCAGCTATACATGGATCCGATATGCTGGTCCTGCTTGCTGGTAATGTCAAGTGCAGCATAGTGAACTGTGAGCGCTGTGCCATAATTCTGGTCATTGAAATGGTATACAAGCCAGCCTGCTGGTTGTGTTATCCTGGAAGGTCCTTTCACTCTGTTCTCATCAGATTCTATGCTTCGATTTTCTTTCCTAGCACCGTCGTGCTCTGGTTGTCTTTGCACCAAGATGCTGCTTCCTACAACTTTCAGGGTTACAAATGAGGCCGGATTATATCTTGAGCCCGCCGCCGGGTTTACCGAGAAACGCCAGCTGATGAGCGTCTCAACGGCCATCTCCTTATGTTTCAACTTCTCCGCATCCTCGTCCCATGTGGTGCCCCATACATGACATCCAGAAATTCGTCCGGTCCATACCGACGGAGCCGACAAGGTACACGGTGGAAACGTATTCGTCTAAGCGCAACATTTTCATTGTGCCCTGATTGGGCTTTTCTACACACATTTTATCCTCCTAAGAAGACATGCTTGGTGCGGCCGCCGGCTGGATTAGGCAGAACCAAGTCTCTTGGTTGGGATGTGATGCCACGCAAGCTAAATGAAGCACGAACTCTATCCAGCATCAAGGATGTTACAATAAGCTTTGGCGGCGCGTCAACCGTCAATGCGACACTGGCGTTACAGCGACCCGTGCCGCAGGAACGTAAAGATTCAACGGTAGACTTACGACCTCGTGTATTTAAAGTTCATAATCATCCATCAGTTGGAGTTTTGTCAGATAAATGAGAATGATGAAACCTCAACGAAGATCATCCTAGATGTCTCAAAGACTGCGAAGCCCCGTCGCCGGATGGCCAGGAAGTATCTGGGGGTCACTTCTACTTTGCGAGTCATTTCAAGCTGCGGATTGATTTGATCAGCCTCCAAGGAGCTGGGCTTAGATCACGCCAATTTAGAACACATGCGCACGAGTAGGTTCTGCTACCCGTCTCACGGCTCGAGGTCTATTTGCGTGCAGGAAGTCAAAATCGTTTCAGGCGTCGAGTCAATCCAAGTCATATAAATGGGTTTCAGATAGGCTTGGCAGCGCTCGCCGACTAAATAACAATTGCTTTGAGCCCATGCGAAGAAACAGCAGACTATCCTGACCTCTGTGGCACCTTAAACAGTTCGTCGTCTTTTTTTGATTGACGCTAGATCAACAGCACACGCCATGTTATTACAATCACAACAGGTCACGCCGAGGTCCAAAACCTTCAAAACTACATTACTAGCTGCCTCAGTTGCAGTATGCTTTCTACTCTACCAGGCGTGGAATCACCAGGACCGGATCGCCGATGAATTAGCTGAGCACCTCCGATTACCCACGGGGTACGGCCTAGGGGAGCCGCCAGCTGTTGCAGCTGAAGACGAGACAGTACTGGCGGACGAGGGAATTCCCAAACGGATATGGTACAAGCTCGGGCCGAAAGGCAAAAGCCAACAGATTGAAGAGTGGACGCAGAGCTGCATCAAACAAAACCCGACCTACAGATATGAGTTCTTCTCAGACCCGTCGGCCGATTACTGGGTGGAAAAGACGTTCTCAGCATCGCGCCCTGACATCGTCGAGGCGTATCTCAGCCTAACAGTTCCTATCCTTAAGGCAGACCTTCTGAGATACCTGCTGTTATATGTTGAGGGCGGCGTGTGGTCGGACCTGGATGTTTCCTGCGAGGGCATTCCCATCGACGAATGGATCCCCGAAGAGCACAGGAGTGAGACGAACCTGCTGGTCGGCTGGGAATTTGACGCAGGATGGAACTGGGAGTACACGCATGAGTTCGCCAGCTGGACCATTTTGTCCAAACCTGGGGTTCCGCACATGCTGATGGTGATCGACGACATCATCGACTCGATCCATCAGAGCACAGCAGAGGCAAACGTCACCATCGCTGAGCTAACGATGGAGATCGTTGGGGACATTGTCGACTACACCGGCCCAAGGAGGATGACACGGAGCATCCTGAAGAGCCTCGAGCGAGCTCTGGGAAAGCCCATCGGGCGCGAGATGATTGAGAACATCCGAGACCCTGTGCGCGTGCTTGACGTTACCATTCTACCCGGGTATGCGTTCGCCAACTTGACGAATAAATTCGACGAGGAAGATGGGCCAGTTGGCCCGACTTTGGTCTCTCATCACTATGCAGGCACATGGAAGAATGAGAATGGTGGTGAGCTGGCCAGGCGGCAGCCCATGAGGATATAGACACAGTTGGTATTGCTATAGATTCCCTAAATACGGCATTTAATTCATGCACATATTTCTCTGCAAATTTGGTACGTCACATAAAGGCGCCAGGTCCAATTCAACATGTTTTGTGCCCGTTTCTGGAATCCTAGCTTCAGATACTTTTTCCATGCTCTTGACCTACTTTGTATCCCGTAGGAGAAGGAACGAACGCTGTCTGCGAACGGAACTGAATAGAACATGCAGCACTATGTTTTAACAGCGTCTAGAGGTTTGATAATTAGCTTTGCTCTATTGCTGCCATTAGATTCGATGCACAGTATCGACGGAAAAATACTTGTTATGTTGTCTCAAAGTGACGCTACTGCTTCTAATACTTCTATGGGAGTGCTTTGTCCTCAAGTGCTCACGAAAAGTGCTTGTCTTGGTCGCAACACAAGTCTATAAACACCTGGGCACATATTTTTGCTCAAACTGCCATACGATTCATAAGGATTCTTATAGTTCAATGGCAAATTGATCATCACTTTTCCAGGACACAAAGGCCTTTCACCATGTGTGCCTGCAAAATCAAAGTCATGGTTCATGTCAAAATATCACACAATGATGTTCAACTTTATAGAATCTCATCACGATATAGGCTGTTCCTCTTTGTGTCCTATCTGGAGGTGAACTTTTCTCATCCTTGGCCTAGTTCGGATCCTGGTTGCCTTTCACAGTGGAAGAATATGACTGTTGGTCTTTCAATGCGATTCTTGACTTTGCTGCGCGAGGGGTGCTTGCATGCCACCTCGTCGTGATGTTGCCAGTGCTGTGGGCCATCGCCTCGGCAACCTCATCGGCTCTGTGAATCACAAGTCGAAACAGTCTATCACGATCCTCTCAATTTTCACATGACCAAACCTCGCTGGTTTTCTTGTTGCTCTCAATACAACATTCATTTTCGTTCTACTCCCAGCATGGATCCTTCTGGGCTCCCTTCCGTCCCTGCTGGTGCTAACACGGTCGACGATGAAGGCAGCAACAACGATGGCAACAATAACAACGGAGGAAACGGAGGCAACGGTGCGAAGGGTGGCAGCCAAGGCAGCCAAGACAACGGTCTTCCTCTAGGCTGGCCTTTCACACGCCCAACCCGCGAGGCCCTTGACTTCCTTGAGCTGCCTCTGACTACAGGCGTACCCAGACCCGTCTATCACAACGCGTCCATCCCACTTCGACGTGTTGACAGACCCGAAGGAGTGCTTTTAAACGACCCGTTCTGCACACTGCCCCTTGAAGTCCCTCATATCCCGCAGTCAATACCAACATTAGTGAGATGAGCTCTGCCCTCTTACTAGGATCGCTGGACTAACGCAATGGAGCCAATTCATCCACCATTCGGTTCCTTTGAGGCCCACTATGGATTTGCGTCCATGCCGCTCGGCGGACAGCCTGCAGTGAGCTATCCCCTGGAATTCCCTCCCACAGGACAAGGCAGATACTGACACTCGTCCAGATCCACCTGGCCGATTACCTGAACGTGAGTCCGGAGCCATATGATGAACCTGCAGAGTCCAACAGTCCTACAATGATGCCAAGCGCTGGCAATCGAGATGCTCAAGCTCGCGTTCTACAAGCCCACAATGCCGTCCAGCAGACCACAAGTGTACTTTCTCCACCTCGAGGCATCTTTTCCCGCCCGAGAATACGCAACCTTCCCCGGAAGCGCAGTCGGAGTCAACATCGAGGAGACCGTACAGAGCCTGAGAACCAGGACGAGGTCTTCATGGGTGCCGAGCCTGCGGACATTCCCAAGCGCCCTCAAAGCACGGTCAGATTCCTGGTGCCCCAGAATGATCAAGCGTCAGCTCCGCCCAAGACTGTTGAAGCCCGGCCCCGGCGAATGGTCACAATTCGATCTCACGCTGCTGCTCGGATGTGGCGGGAGCTTGAGAAGCATACAGACTAGAATGTCGACATATTTTCTAGCCGCTTATGATGGGTTAGAGACTGAGCGGTTGGAAAGATGGAGCTGCGCTGCTAATTGCGACGCTCGGGGCGTAAGACGAGGGGGATATGGATGCGAAGTGCAAAACAGACGGCTTGTTGGCAAGCGAATATTGCAAAGTTTGGCAACAATAGCCGACAAGTCTAACTTTGGCTGCCAAGACGATTCTCTTCACTGCCCAAATAATTGATTTGCCGGTATACTACGGCTGCTTTTGTCAACACCTCTTGTCAATAGCACCTGACGTTGGGTTTCAGGGAGCTTGGGATTCTACCAGGCTATAGGCGTTTGAGGAGCAGAAACATTATCAATTTTTAAGGCCTTCGCAAGTCGGTCAGAGCAGCATCCAACTTTAAGACCTGTGATGTGGTCCGCGCTGCCGCTTTTGTGATTGGCCATGTCAGCCGCGCCGTACTGGCAGCCTCGTAGGTCCTGAGCGGTACCTGGTCGGTGAGCCTCGCGGTACCTGTCACGAATAATGCCACTGCACTATTCGTACAAAAAGCGACCAGTAACGCACTGTGCTGACTGTTCTCTGAAGTCTCTCAATCATTGATCCTCTGACAGTGACAATTTAAATGTCTTTTTATTTTTAGGACTAAAGATGAGGTGGAAGTAGAGGCGCTTATAAAGATAACTACGCCAGTCCGGTGAGCACACTAGATACCCTTCAGTGCTATCGAGCGCAATAAACTGCATTAGCGAGAATTTAAGCCTATTTGCGGGTAACCATGTCGGTGGAAAAGACACCACTAAAGTCAGTAAGTCTGTGTTCCTTTGGACATAACTGGCTGAGGAAAAGAAGTGCAACAGACCGTCGGGAACCCGCCTGGGACCGTCCATGATGATGGAAAGCGCTGTCTTTGCACCGCTATAAAAAGAAAGCTGCAAATTTTGCAAATCTCTTCACATTTCTCTTCTCATTTTTACTGTTCTGTCGCCAATTTCAAAGTACATGAAAATGCTACGAAAGTACTGCCCCTGGTTCAGGCGCACGTCCAAACGCCGCGGCAATGTGTCTGCAGACATGAAAAACACTCCGCCGCCATATGTTAAAGCCCAAAACCAAGACCCAGTCCCACTCATAAATCCATTGCCGCCGACCGATCCAGTACTACTACTCACAGACCCAATCACCATTTCGCGTATTGCTCCTCATCAGGATGCTATTATAGGCGGCGCAACCCTCGCATGTACCTTGTCCTCTGCGGCCATTACTGCACGCGCACTAGCTGAGAACCCGGAGTCGGCTATTGCCATGGCCAATGCATTGCAACGTATAAAAACAACAGTCACAACCGTGCTCACTGCTCGCGGTATACCTTCCAACTCGCCAACGGCTGCCACCATCTGGGCTGCCTTTCTTGGCTCCTCAATTCGCAAAGCTCGTGATGTTGCTGATCGGCTGGACGAGCCTGACTTGGCTAGCCAAGAGGCGGCGCGTCTTGAAGGATTATTGGCAAGTGGCGGGGCTGATGCGATAGCAATCCAATACTGCAGGCGCATTGGGATTGCAGTTGCGACTTAGTTGGTCATTCAGCTACGGTCAAGTCGTCCTGGAAACAAGTGGCCACAGGGGGTCGCCTGCACCTGCCACTCCTACGTCCCCTGGGCACCCGAACTGCACTGCGTCTGAGGTCTCCACCTGGGCAGTGTTTTGTCGTTACACCAGAATGCACCCTTCTCCTTCGACCACATCGCCAGCCTCGACCATGCTATGAAAGCCGTCTACATTATGATCCCTAGGCTGGGTATCTTTCCGTCGCGCCAAATACTGAGGTCTTCTCTGGCCTTCACATACACAATCACTCCACCCCAGGCCACGCCAGGCAGAGGCCGATTCAGCATCCCACAATTATTCGTTCGGACTGGTTATCTAGGGAGTTGAGGCCGTCCCAACTCGCTGGGAGCGGGCACTTTGCGACTCTATTCGATATTGGGTAGGATGATGGCCAATGACCCGATCACACCCTTTGGATCCTTTTCACGAGGAGGGACTGGGACATTTTGAGAAAATTCTGCGCCAAATTTCGCTCTGAGGACGACAAGGAGAAAATTCATGGTTGACTGCTATTGTTTGGGCATGCCAAATCTATCAAATCGCGAACGCAAACTGGACCTCTGGAGAGGTGGTACAACCACGAGGTGTCAGAACAGTTGTTTTAACGTGTTATTGAAGCTTCCATCCCTAACATCACTGACCGTTTCTCGAGTCGTCAACTTGATCATCCAGCTCACACTGCAACAAGCGGACACGCAGATTATATATGATGCAGGGATCTCAACCTCTCCCAATGGACATGGTCGGCTAACTCGACCGGGACAGCTCCCGCATCGTCTCTGCCACAACGTTGGTGGATGGCTGCTGGCTCTGCGTCGCAAAGAAGCTCAGTGGCCGGCGACTATCTAAGGAGCTGACTGGGCCCATATTCATCCACCAACGGCTTTTATCTGGGCCGAAGTAGAGTTTTGTATCGTGCAATATCCACTCAAGTCAAATCATTTGTTGCTAGTAGGTATGTCTTAGTATCTTGCGTCTTGGGCCTTGGTCCTCTCTGATTTCATAATTCCGCATGTGTATCTGCCGGTCTGTAGGGCCGCGTAGACCCATGACTACAGTATAAGATGTCTTACACGATGACCAATCTAGAAAGCGCAAATTTCATGCACGAGCCCGGGTGCAGGCTTGAATAATAAAGAGGAAGACACTAATTAAAATGTGTTTACTACTTCTTTTCCTCTGGCTCTACGTTAACGTCGCTAGTTAGTGGGCTAGATATGGCTTCCTGCCCGCAAGACTCTTCGAATTCAAGTAGATATCCTGTATACAGGCGCAAAATCATTTCTTCTTTGAGAGATCAACAATTCCCCAAGTGGGGTTGCCCCACAACTCGGTCGCCGCCCCCCACACCTTCCAGTGAATATCCTCCAAGGAAATCATTTGCTGTGGGTCCGCAGCTGCATTCTTTCTCTCCCATTGAGCTTGCACACCATAAGTCTCCACGAAAGATTGGAAGGTCTCTACACAGTCAGCTGCCTGGGCATCCGTTCCATTGCTCTTCCATGAAAAGACGGCAACACTCTCAGGCTCTTCCAGCGTTTTCCAACATTCCAGACACTTCTTTCCGAGATCCCAACGGATCATAGCTTTGTAAATTGATTTGCCATGGTTTTGCCCGTCGTCGATGCTAGATAGCGATCAGCTTGACTTTGTTTTAAAGGCTTGAACAAGATCGCTGTAGATGCAACACTCCTAGATCGAAGTCGTTGAAGACTTTAAGGGTTTTATGAACGTACCGAAAGATGGTTTTCATTGCCTGGTTCTCCTCCGTTGCGAAGTCTTGTATATCACTTTGTCACAAGCAAAGTTAGTCAAGTGACGTAGCACGAGTCCACGACCCGAACGATAAGTGAATATATGCCGAGGAGCTGAACACAACATGCGACGCTATGTTTGAGGGGTGCATACCGAAACAGAGTCGCCAGAACTGGTTTCATCGCCATTCCGTTCGCACTCAGTGCAATAGCCTCATTCCACGTGATTTGCTTGCCGAAGACCTGCGTTATCCATCAATCAGTTCCTGCATCATATCCATTGTGCGGTCTCCAGAGTCACTCACTTCCTTTGCATCAGACGTGTTCCGGAAATACATAGTTATCTCTTCTGGAACATACTTCCATTGTTTCTTTTCACCTTTCCACCACATCCATATTTTGTCGGTGGAAAGTTCAAAAGCTCCAAGGTTCGAGCTGGAATCAATCACAACTCTAGTCTTCTCGCATCGTGCGATGCGGTGTGCGCCGATGTTGTAGTACTTGAACTCATATTGACCGGCGTGATTTTTAGCCAGTCTCCAACAAACCTTGACGGCAAATGACGCGCAGCGTCCAGGGCCGTTAGCAAGGACTTCAAGATTGGACCACGTTGGGATCACCTTGATGTCGACTTTGCTCTTTAATGTCTTTGGCGCCTTGAGATAATCATTCAAAGACATACCAGTCTTCTTCAGCACGAAGTCTGCTATAGTCAGGCTTGTAAAGGCGTCCTCTGCAAAGACCTGCTTCCAGACCTGGTCTGCCCTGGCATTGAGCTTCACATAATGCTCCGCATCGTTGGAGCTGTTGGATGAGCCCGAAGAGCTGCGACTGCCTTGGCCTGGTGCCATTTTCGAATTAGTCAAATGAAATTTGATATGAAGCACAGAGTTGAACTGTCAATGGGGTTGATTGTATGGGCTGTGTCGCCGTGGTAAAATGATGACAAGAAATGTTTCAGTGACAAAGAGGAGCCAATGCTAAGTGAGCTAGAAAGGTTGAGCAAAGTCTGATGTAGATTGAAATTGTAGAATGTAAAGGAAGTCGGTATGGTGTTCAATGGAGTTATGAGAAGCTTCATCAACGCCGAGACACAAGTATACTTATATTTTCCTTACTCCAGCACGTTAGAGACACTTGAGAAGAGACGAAAGAAAAAGTGCCACTCCCGCCCCATTCTCAATGTCATTGGCTCTATCTCTGTCTCTGTCTGGGCCTGTTCTGAATGACCATTCTCCGAATCTATCTTCCAATGTGTGAGACTGCATGATCGATACGTTCAGTCTGGGATGTTGAGGAAGGAGGCTTGCACCGTGGTCTCGTGACCTCAATTTGGTCGGCGACCTCAGTACGTACGATAATAGAACGAATGGATCCAGCCCCACAAGCCCATCTAAAAATCTGAAAGGTCGAGGTAAGTAGAACACTAGCCATTCCTTCTGCTCAATGCAGCGCAATCTACTGAAGACGTCCTGATAACAGGCCACACTGGCAGGTCGCTTGGACTGTGATGAGGCTTCGCAGGTTCTCAGTGACCAGGCCATTTTGCGCCTTCCGGCATTGCCCGTTTCTATTTTCGTCCTTATTAGATTAGCTAGACCTATTTTCTTGTCTTTGAAGCAGGAGAGTGCCAAATTGCCTCAGAAAGCAAATAGTGGGTTTGTTTTGTGAGGCACAGTCTTGCCGAATGCTGTTGGCTGGTCCCCTTCCCACGTCTAGGAACCGTTGGCTCCTTGAGAAACCTGGGTCGGACAAAATCCGAATTGGAAACCAGAATTGAAATCTGTTGGTCTGAAATCCTGCAAGACAATCATAGAGCCTGAAACGGCCACAGAGGTGACCATCTGAACACGACAACGAGCCACAAATATCAACCGCCAGCTTGAGGTGGGGAAAGTTACTTAATAAGGACTCATCGTGGCCATGCGTATGACCAAAAGTGGACTACCAATAATATCCTAGGCTGGATTAATTAGCAAAGCCTGTCTCAGTCTTCTCATGCAATGGACATAGAAGCCTTTTTCTAATAAGTAACAGTTATCCTCCACAAAGAATTGTTTGAAAGAAAAGTTGAATCACAGTACAACCATCAATCATCACTCACCTATTTCACGCACCAAACATAGACATCTTTCTCGCAATCCCGATATCCTGACTTCAATTTACACCACCGACAATATGACGTTGACCAAGGCGCAGCTTATGGCCCTGGTGGCTGGGGCCAAGAAAAGTCCTGACAACGACAAGCGAAAGCAATTTCTTAGTATGTTACTATATTGCTTAACATCCGTTGCATCAAGATATGAAATCCTACAACTGCAGCCTCGTACTAACAATGCTGTGAACACAGAGCAACTAGGCCCTTCTAAAGGGGGTTGCACTCCCGATGTGGCTATGGCCATACTCGACAAACTTGAGGGGAAAAGCAACGCACTTCCAGTTGCTTCTATGGCTGGTGGTCCCGCAACTGCAAAGCTGCCCGCGAGGCCTGCGAAGCACACTGGAAATCCTTTGGCAAAGACCAGGCCCGCTCCTGGCAGCACAACTCCATCCAGAGTTCCCTCCCCGGAGAAAGCCCGGCTCCCCTCGGCGAGTAAGAAGGAACAAGCCAAACCCGCCCTGACGGCCCCAGGTGCTGCAGGGAAACCAGCCAAGAAACCTTAGCTGGGCCCCCTGGTGAGACAGCCTGGACTTCAGGTGGAGGAATCCAAGTTCTTTGGTGTAGTAAGAGAATGCAGGTCAAATGATGCAGTGCAGTGAGGTTTTAGGAATAGTACAGCTGGCATCTGGGCCGAAAAGCTCTTACTCTGTCCTGATCAATACAACGTTCGGGCCAGGTGCCCGATCCCTATTTCTCAATATTCATACTTTAGCCAACTTTCTGTGATGATGTAAAGTAAGATTTTAAAGGAGAGTCAAGAGCAGATCATTGCTTTCGGCATTATATCAAATATGACCCGTGCCCAGTACCTCTTTCGAAGGAACGATGTCGCTTTAACTACGTGGTGTGAGCTGATAATTTAAAGTCACTCTACTGGCATGGACAGCAGCGTTACGAATTGCTATGTATACCTACTCAATAGATGCAACTGGCTGCCTAGGTACCTTGAAGCATGCAGAAAAACCGCATTCATGTAGTTGGTTTACTTGACGCGGTTGCTTCCTTTGTTTCCTGCACAGTGAATGCCCAGGTGGGCACCAGGCGACCAGCAGGGGTGCTTAGGCAGCTCCCCCCCACTGGCCGACCGACCACAGGCGGCGTAGCAGGCGGCGTAGCATGGGATGGCAGGGCTGCAGGCTTGCAGACCCAGTTTGAGGGTCCCACGGCGCATCTGCCTATTTTTGTCATGTGTTGTGCTCTCCCCGCCACAAATTGGAATATAAAAGAGTCTGGGTTCTCTGCACGTTGAATTCCCCGCTAGAGCTACATAGCACCTCCATCACCCCATCCAATTAGCACACAGCAAAATCATCTGTCTTCTCCTTTCGTCCCTCACCACACATAGCACACTTTTCCGAATCCCAACAAAATCTTTGCATCAGTCCTTACTCAACCCTCGAACATAACCATGTCGAAGAACGGTGAAGCGGCTAATGCGCAGCCAGTTGAGCAGAAGGGACCTCAAGCTGGCCCGGACGACCAGCCCCTGCATACAAATTCTGACAATTTACGTTCACACGACCAGTTACTGGCCTTGGTTGCCGAGAGCAAGGCAAAAGTTAGGGCTCTATCCCCAGAGGAGCTCAGAGGTAAGAATCCTGGCAATTGAAATTTCCCCAAATGTATAGCCCTAGAACTTCCGATTAATCATGATTTTCAAAATGAAGCCAGGTGGGGTGGTCCCGTTAGGGGGGTCTCACCCGCTAGAGCTATGGATATTCTGGATGAGCTGGAGAGGGATGACGAGGCTTCGGAGTCGGAAGAGGCAAGAGGAGGGAAGCCGGAGGTGACCGAGGATAATCAGGATGATCAATACAAGACTGCCCCAGGGGCCGGAGGTGCACAAGATGAGAAGGAGAAGGCGGCGGAGGAAAAGCAGGAGAGCGAAGTCCTGTCAGCCTCAAAGTCCTAGCACTTGAGACATCTGCTAGGTGCCATAAAGTATTTTAAGAGGATGGCCGCAGTATCATTTTATTGAAAATCATTTTAAAGCAGCTGATATCTAAGAGACTTCAATCCAAATTTTCCTATAATATCCCTAAGTATTCTTTGAGTTCCCCAAAGTGAATGAAAATTGACGAACACATTCATACGCATTTAAGAGACAAGTCGAAGAAGACAGAGGAGATAGCTTGAATGAACCGGAAGAAGTAGTCAGCCAAGCCCAACATCTGCTATCTCAGGTTCTCCTGCCGCGCCCACTGATCATCACTGTGCCCCTTGACTGTCTTAAGATACTTGTTGAAGTCCGCCGAGATCTTCATGACCCGTCTTAAGTGTTCCCAGTCCAGCCTCTCCCCTTCGTGTTTGGCAAGCTGCCTAGCAGTAAGCAGCGCGTTGCGGATCTGCCTTCCATTCATTTCATGGGCTGCTAGTTCGTCGAGTCTCCTTTCAAGCTCCGCGATGTTTGCATCCTCGTCCTCCGACTCCTCAATCATTTCAAACAGATTGCTCCATATTTCCTTTCGAGATCTCTTTGTCAGGTTATCGTAGTGGATGGCAACCTGGATCCGTGATTTGAACGCCTCATCAAAGATGCCGACGCGGTTCGAGGTCAGTATGAGTATGCCTTCGTAATACTCGAGCGTGCGGAGAAATACTAGAACAATTCAAATATGTCAGCCTTGCAATATTCACTCGACCCATTGAAGGCTTCTCACCAGATACCAGGCTGTTTCTTTGGAGATCTGCCATAGTGCGTTCCTCAAGGAATACGTCTGCTTCATCCAAAAGGAGGACTGTGATCCCGTCAATGCCTTTTGTTTTCTCAAAAAAGACAGATCAGGAATGCATATACCGCAATCCCAGATTTTGCCCAAATGCAAAACAGTCTCCAAATACTTCTCGACCTCTTTGGCATCAGTGCCGATATCACCACATGTGACGCGGTACAGAGGCTTCTCTGCGATCTCTGCCACGCTGCACGACTTCCGTGGTTAGATATTCTCATGATTATGAAGAACAAAACTATAGAACACGAACCTCTCTGCTGTCAATGTTTTTCCAGTGCCTGGACTACCATGCAACAGAATGATCAAGCCGTTGCCCTTACCAGAAATGATATCGTCCATCTTGCCAGCTGACTTCTGCACATCAATCAGTGCATAAATCATCTTCTTCGCAGCTTCATCAAGGACCAGACGTTTGAAGGCTTTCGTGTTCCATTTCATACTGTGAAAGTTGTCAACGAGCAGGTTGACTAACATCAATCAGTTTACATATCTGATGCGAGTTGCTAGCGTTGATTCGGGAGGTGTTGCACTCACTCCACTTCTTTGCTCGAAGCTTGAATCCATAAATCGAGTTCGGAAGAAGCATCAATGCTTTACGTGACAGGTCCTCCTCTATCTTGCTGACAGTGAGAGGCCAAGGGTCGAGCCTCGAAAGCCCGTCGTAAGCTTCGTCTTGACCCAAGCGACGAGCGCCGACGAAAAAGTCTTGATGCATCAATGTATAAGTCGCCATATCGACCATGAATCTCTCTTCTATCTGAATTATGGTCAGAAAGACAAAGAAAAACTCCAAAATTCTCACAGACGGGAAGGAGAGGTGTCTA
The DNA here is from genome assembly GCF_026229845.1 of Diaporthe amygdali. NCBI lineage: Eukaryota > Fungi > Ascomycota > Sordariomycetes > Diaporthales > Diaporthaceae > Diaporthe > Diaporthe amygdali. The sequence goes on from NW_026517039.1 coordinate 765,383, forward strand.
CATACGTATTGATGATCCCGGGCTGCGTCCCAGCCGGTGTAGCAGATATATGTTTGGTTCCTCATGTTCCAAAACTTTCTTCCTCTTTTCTCAAGAGCCATTATGTCTTCATCCGGCGCAAACTCCACTGGGTGAATTTTGAGGTCGACGATCCGCGTCCGCTCGTCCGGGACACTTTCAATATATTGCGACCAAGGCTGCCTTCGCAGCTCATTCCCATCATACGTCCACGACCAACCTTCGAAAAGGATTTTGTCTTTTGCGATAGTAACATGTCCGTTCAGTATGTGCGCTTCCAGAACACCTGCTTTTTGTCGGCCGATAACCATCTGATTGGGTTTGAACAATTTTGAGACGTGTTCAGCAGTAATGATTCCTTCCTTGAGAAGAACTCTAGCCTCGTCGTACTCTTTGCCATATTTTGTAGCCAAGAACTCTAGTAGTGGGCATAACACGGCTTCATAACCCTTGTCCCGGGCTAGCTCAACTAGCCTGTCGTGGTGATGGAACAAAAACAGGTAGGGGGCTTTCATCTCCAGATCCTGTGGAAGGTTCCCATCTCTGCTCATCGGAAACGGGTGGTACTCCGCAACTTGAGTCAGTGCTTTATGCAACAAAGGTGATACTACCCGAAGACTTTCTGCCCTTTTCCCAAAAGTGCGCTTGCTACCTTGGCCGCTCTGTTCATCATTGTTCCTGTCATTATGAGTGCAATGATGATCTGTAATGACAAGGAAAGACATATTTGGTTGCATATCAAGATAGTTGTCGAGGTTGTGAACCATTTTGTGGCCCATCAGCTTTGCGTCGCCGCTGGTGTGAGTATCTCGATAAGTCGGCTCATCCTCAGAGAGTGAATTATTGTGATGGTGGCTCTGATTGTTGCAAAGGATTCTGTGTAAGAATGCACTGGCGACAGGATGTGGTTTCTGACATCCCGACAACAGAGATTGGTTGTGACTGCTGAAACTTTGCACGGACTCTCGCGCCTCGAGGAATTTGACTTTGCTGTCAAGAAGCTCAATGGTATCTAGAAGATACGCTATGAACCTGGAAATGTCTTGCTTCTGATCCAAGGCATCGATGTTGAGAAATCTCTCAGTGATTGCATTCAGTGACTCCGACAAGGTTGGTTGGGGCTCACTCAAAGCTCGATTGGGCTGTTGTTGGCACTGGTCCGCAGCAACACGCTTCGACCACTCGCTCGTCTTTGTAGAAGGCAATGAGAACGACGATGAAGCAACTGGTGTATTTTCGACCACCTTCGAAGGATTGGAAACTGTACCCGCTCTAGGTGAAGCTTTTTCACCAATTCCTTCATTCGACACACGACTATTCTTGTTATCGTCTGTGAATCCGAGGACATCTTTAAAATTCAAGCTTGAACTGGTATTTGAATCCGGTTTCACCTTCCTGGCTGACGGCGCCGCGGAATCGTCGGAAGACCCTTCGGATTCATGGAAGCCTTGACGATGTTTACCCTTTTTTTGCAAACCCAAATCATTTGTCGAAGAAGAATCGTTTCGCCCAGCCACACCATGAAGAAGTTCTGGTCTTGCCGTAGCTTTGCGACGCCAATGAGCCTGTTCGTCGGCCCGTTCCTTGGGCCACGCGATCTCACGCTGTTGGTCTGTAACACCGCGGTCCTCATCTGTTTCTTCGGAAGGACTGCCACTACCCAACGGTACGAATGAATGGACGCGCAGTCGTTTTCCTTTTGCGCAATTAGCACGTCGAACCACACCCGAGTTGCGATGAGTACTCAGGCCCCTCTTCTCGAATCTCCCTTGACCGACCTTTTCCAGTCCTGTTGTTGAACTGCAAAAGCAAGTTGCTTTTCGTGGAGAAATCTCCCTCTGTGTCATCTTTGGAGATCGTAGAACTCATGAACATGCCGTTTTCATTGACTGCCTTGAACTGAGGTGGCCTCAGAGGAAGTTCCGGGGAGGATCCGTGCTCTCGCTCCATCTTGGCATCTCAAAGAGCGGTATGCCTCGATTTCTCTGGGTCACCTGTTGGATGGCGCTGGTTCAGCAGAGTAATTGGGGTGCGGCCGTCATGGGAATGCGTGGTCATCGCTGTTTATGAGGCTCTGGGTTTCTGATTGAGGACTGGATGACTTTTTTTAAGGCATCAACGCATGGCGCTATAACCAAACGGTCTATGTGGTTGCACAACATAGACTATGTCATGGTAGTTGGCTGCGTAAGCGCGAATCTACAGATAGTTCCACTTGCCGAGTAAATTATATTCCATGCTCTAGGGTATTCCGTTAACTGGGAAGTTGAGATTCTTCGCCAAGCTCTGATCCCTCCTTCTGAACATGGCTCGATATCTCGGTTGCCGCATCATTCTTTGTACTCTACTGCCCATGTCTGTAGCAAATTGCATTTCATCGAATATTCCCCCGGATTCCATCGAGGTAGCTGTGTCAAACCTCCAAGATATGACGACAACTTTGAGCCCCTCTTTATCTGAACGAGTAACAATGTCTGAGAAGCTCTGTGTGAAGTCACTGAGAGCGAAGTCTTCGTCACCTCTCACTTCCTCCTGAAGAGAGTTTTGCACTAGGCTCGTATCGATGATGACGAACAAGCGAGAAAAGTTAGAAATACAGCGCTCGAGGATCTCAAACCAATGCCGAGTGTTTGTCTTCCCTTTGAAATGTTTGAGGGCGACCGAGCTTGCTCCATTCTGGGGTTGGCCATATTCTAATTCAAGCAGCTGTGAAATTAGAGATCTTAGGATACCGATGACTGATGGGGTTGGCTGAGAACTGTCAATGTCCCCAGGTAGTGCCCAAATAACTGGGTAGTCGCGGTCGAGAACAGCATCCGAAAAGTCAACGGCAAAGTCTAGTGAACTCGTTTTGATGCCCTGTCCCTGGGCGAGGATCATGGAAGAGGAAGGGTCCGATACCCAGGCTCTCAGTTTGGATAGTGCAGTCATGGGCAGCTGTGTTGGTAGTCTCTGCCTGCGCCGAGTTCGCATTGATTTGCAAAATGCAAAATTCTGTGATGCATCCGGCGTATCGTCGAGTAATAATACTGTTCTGCGAAATTCTTCAATTTGAGCCATTCGGAACATATGCTGTTGTTCTGCTCGAAGGCTCAGCAAAGACTGGTTATGTATGGTCTGCTGCTGCTGGTGGACTTTCCAGAAGTGTTAGTCAGTCTCGGTCCATCTTACATGGCCTGGCTAGACATCAGTAATGCTCTCACTTACAGGCCATCGTCTCGGTGAGTTGTGCAATCGATGTACTCATCTGATGTACTGTGAAATGTAGGTCTCGAATTTCAGCCTTCGAGGCCGCGTTAGCCAACTCGTCTACTGCTCTAGAGCGTTTCGTGATCTCGTCAATGATGGCTTTGAACTTGAGCTCAAACGGATGCGCGATGGCCGCGATGGCATGTCTCGCCTTGCCCTTTTTGCACCACTTGATAGCCTTGACAACAAATTCAATTATCTTGGCATATAGCAGCGAGACTGCCTCTTGCATCCGAGCCGTGGGATAGAGAATCGAATGGAGCTCCGTTCGCGGCAACACATCTGCGAGGTTGGCGATTGCCTTGGAAATTTCGCTGAGCAATTCTTCGTGATTCAGAACTGAGATAAACAGAAATTTCATGGCTCCCCAGGCCAACGAGACGTACTCCGGGTGGTGTTGAGCGAAAGTGTCGAAGATTGCTGCACAGACAAGGATCAGCCATTGCTTCCCATAAATACGGACGGCTCTTTCGCCTACCTCCATAGTACATTACTCTTTCAGAACAACTTGACAGCCATTCTTGAACCTTGTTGCCCTTCGCCTTTGTTCTGTATTCCTTGAGAGCCTGCACCACCGCTTCCCGGACATCTTGCATCGAGCTTTGGCGTTGCAGCCATGGTGTCTGGTATTCGTCGATTGTGAGTGTCTTTTCAAGGATGTCGAGGGCACTTTCGTATGCGGACTTGGCTGGATCGGATAGCCTGGTAGCATGCACTAGATTAGCAAGCAACAGTCTGCGATGCTGGTCTCGAGTATTTGTGTCGGGACACTGACGGTTGGTGTGGGCTGGCTAGATACCACCCGGCGTACAATTCGCCGTTGACTGTCCCTATCAGGTCACCAAGCTGTAGAGCCGGCGAACCTGGCGAGAGTCCCAGGAATGGAGACGGCGTTGCGAGACCGTGATCTTGACGGGTCGTCACAGCCATCGCGACGGAGGGCCGTCTCTGGTGTAGTTCTCTTGCATCTGTTGCTTGACAGAAGTTGACCATACGAATATTGGCTTCCACGGCGGGGCTTTCAGGACCGCCACTCGCTCAGATGGCTCGCAGCCTTGGGGATTGTCTGACGTGCAGTGCCACTGCAGGTAGCCCAAGGCAGCTTAGCACAGCATGCACCACGCCCCGCCATGTCACACATATGGCCTTGGACTGTCTAAACATTGGGATTGGGCGATAAGCAAAAGTGCCAGAATGCCTCTTGAATGATATCCGCTGGAAGACCTCATAACACCAAATAATGCATTATTTGTCCAAGAACAAGCGTCCCAGCCTCATCTCTCAATAACGATTTAAAGTCCCCTCAGGAAGTCATCCAATGTGATCGGCTTCCTCACAGCATTATTCAAGCCCTCATGATAGGTAACCCAGACTTTATTCTCCCCCTTCTCAGCCACCTGGCCCTTCTTCGAACCACCACTGTTCCCATCAATCTCCTGCAGCGGCTTCTCCAGGACGACACGTCCAAAGAAATCCTTCTTGACAACGGTAGGCATGATGGGGAGGGCCTTCTGCCCAGAGGAGGCGTTCTCTTTGTCATCGTGCAGTAGCATGTCGTGCTGGGCCAGCTCGACGGTACCCATGCCGGCCTTGAAGCGCGCTTGGCGGGCGGCCGCTTCGCGCTGCGCGATCGTCTTCTGCAGCTCCTGGTCAAGGACTTGCCGGACAGCGTAGCGCACCGGGATCTGCGTGGCTAGGACGTGTTCGCCTGCTGTCTCGAAGGTGGAAAGCATATCGAGGTCACTGCAGGATGATCAGCATGAGACTAAAAGGACGTAGAAACACTTCAACTTACGGATCCATGCGGTACACCCACTGCGTCCTCCCCGCCATGGACGGGTTAGAGTCCTCGATCTTGCCCTTCAGCAGAGCGATGCCGACCTCGGCCAGCACCTCGGTACCTCTCCTGACCATGTTCTTCTCGGTTTCTCGCCGTACGCTTGCAACAGCGCCTTTGTCGCTGCTCCCACCCACGACCACGGGTTTGACATCTGGTGAGACCAATCGGATCAAATATGGCAAAAAGTCGGTCGCAATGTCCTCTGGGCTTCTGAAAGCCCGCATCAACGTGGGCGGTAGTTGGCCCTGGAGTCCTTGCAGCAACGCCCGATTCTGCTTGCTCGTCTCGTATGCAGTGTAGTCAGCACGAGGCCCGGTAAAGGGCAGTGGCACTTCCGTGGCCCCGGCATCGCCTTCTGCGGCTCGCCACTGTTTGTCGAAACCCGCGTTGGCCTGTGGTCGATGTGGGCTTGCGAAGAGGTGGTGGCACGCCAGCACAGGTTGGCTGAGGTAAGGTGCAAGTTCCCACTCCTGACTGGCGTAAAGACGTGATGAACAGTCGTCATGAAAACTAAGCCATTCGTATGCTTCATTCGGTTTAGATAAGTAAGAATCGTCGTTGAACTCGCGATTGGGGTATTCGGAGAAGATGTCGGTCAGGATTCGATCCACTTCGCCGCTCGTGTCTACCATTTCGCGCAGTCGTTCGATGGCGTGCTTCTTCAAATGCTCCGTGAAGCCCAGCTGGGCCTGTGGCTGTTCGTGCCTTGTCTTCTTGTTCACGCTCATGTCGGCTTGCCGGGGAAATCCAGCACCCTCTTGAAAAACGCGACTGACAATCTCCTTGACGCCTCCCCGGCCAAGTCCACGAGCGCCGCCACCACCATGTTGCAAATCTTGGACGATGTTTTTGTCAATCCACTGGCGTGTGAGCTGCATCGGGCCTTTCGAATCTTGTGCTCTCAACCTGCCGGCGACCCATTCTCCTACTACCATTACGCCTCTGAGATCACCTTCTGCGGCACTCTCGGCACCTTTCTTGGCATCGAGTGCATTCGACATACCCCACGCCGATTCGCAAAGCTTTCGTGCAGCATCCTTCTCGCAGGATATTCCTTCTTTCTCAAAGATTGCCTTCAGTCGGCCCACGACAGCATCGACAGACGGCTTCCCGATACGAATGATTTCTGCGTGGCCAGACTGTCGGAGCGGACGAAGGGATGGATGGTACACATCGTTGCAAATAAGGATCAGTGGCCTCATTTGGCGAAAGTCATCCCCCCTCTTCTTTTTCCTCGCCGCCGATGCTTCCCCAGAGCTGTTCCTCTGGTCAGTTATCACTAGGTCAATCAAGGCCTTGACAAAGCCACCCTCTCCCGATGCGCCGGAGCCGGTTGTGACACCATCGACTTCGTCAACCACGACACACGCTGGGCGGGCAACCTTGGCTTTGGCCCCGGGTTTCGGCTTGGCATGCTCAACCGTCTTGACGCTCTCTGTGCCCAGACTAGTTCTGATCCGCCCCTTAACAACGTCCCGGCTTCGATCGTCGCTTGCATTGATCTCGATCACCTCGTATCCTGCTTGTCGTGCGCAAACGTGTGCAAGTGTTGTCTTTCCAAGACCAGGCGGCCCTGTCAGCATCAGGATCTTCTTGTGTGGCTTATCTTCCTCTTCTTGCTGCTGAGCTGCCTGTTTCCTCGCCCCGGCAGGCTTGGTCCGGGCCGAGTTAGGGAAAACGATGGTGTCCCAGCGCTTCAGCCATCGTAAAACCTGCCTATTTGTGAAGTCGTCGCCCACAAGGTCTATGAAGCTCCTGGCGCGGTATTTCTCTGTCCAAAGCATGGTCCTCTTTGGCTTTCTGGGATTCGCAGCTCGGTCTTCCACAGACGGCATAACCGGTATTGTGTGGCTAGGTGCCGGTTTTGACTTGGTCTTTGAAGCTACCATTTCGTTGGTGGCATCACCCATGAGTTTATGGATATCAATGCCAAAGTAAGCGCGCTTCGCCCGGCCCTCCTTGGTTCTCGATCGCTCAGCAACCATATCTTTGTAGTTGGTGGTGGTGGTCTTCGTGCGTTTCAGAACACCATCAGACTTGCCCGAGCATGTGACGAAAGCGTAGCCGTCCCGCCCAATCCGTGTTTGTGTGGGCGTCTCGGTCGGCGCGTCGTGTCTGCTGAAAAGGCGCGCATAGCGAGCTTCCTCCTCTTCATCGACGACAGTTGCGTCTCTTGGCTGCGCGTCTGGTATTTCTGTGGGCTCTTCCTCGGTTCTGACCTCCTTATCTCCAGCACTAGAGTTGTTCTCTGTTTCCTGGGTAATAGCTTCTGCCGTGTTGCTTGCTGTCAAGCCTGCAGTCGCCCTTGGGTCCTTGGTCATGATCCGTTTCGGGCTTGGCTCTTCATTCAATTCCTCTTCATCAGAATCCTCCATAAGAAAACCGCCTCTCGCCTTGGGCCTGGTTGGTTGTTGGTAGCCATCTCGGAAAGGACGCTTCGGAGGAATCGCAGGCGACGAGCTCGGGGGGTACGTGATTGGAGAGGAAGGAGCAGCCATGATGGCAGACGCCTCCAGCTATTTGTACGTATTTGAGGTTGTCGAATTGGCGTAGGAGACTTGACTGGCACCAATTGTGTTCGTGGGTAACCAGAACTGCGGTAGTTTGAAGGTTAATCTGGTGTGGAAAGACGCGTCAGGGAAGCACTTACAGCAGACGCGTCGACAGACCCCAAAATGTTGGAGACGCGACCCACCAGGCCTAGTTTACACTGGGAGTGACCGGCCCCACAGGGAACCCCCCCCCCCCCCATCATGCTGGCTCTCCTGCTCCCCCCTAACCCTACTGACGACAACTGTTGTGGGTACTCACGCATCTATCTTCTCCAAAGAGTCCCACCAACTTCATCACTGGACATCATTTACATTTCCAGCAAATTTCTCACCTCGGCTGAGTGGGATGCTGTATGTGGAAAATGGAGATGCTGTATGCGTGGTCACATGGTCACGGACGGCTGCTGAGAATGCTGTGACCAAATCCGCGTAGGTCAGCTTTTCGAGATATTGCATGCATCATCCTGTCCTGGGGCCACAACAACGTGGAGTCGAAGATATCGCGTTGGCTCAGATGGGGAAATGCTCTACATCTGTGGCGCAAGCTGATGGATCGCCCTATGAGGCACAGTCGGTAGCCTCCTTGCCAAGAAGCCGACGCCACGATCTTGCTCCTAAATCTCACATCATACAAAGGATTCGCTGCAGCCACTCTGGATAAAGACTGTGGCAGCATACAATCCGATGATGTAGCCTTGGGTCCGAGGAGGCGGCCGCTCCCTCTAGGTACCTACATGTACGATCGCGCGGTGATTAGATTTATAACAGACATAACCCGCTCATTGATACATCTGTCTTGTCTAGAGAGGCATCCACTTCCAATTCTCGAAGATCGAAAATATTTTCAAGCGCAAGAGTATATCTCGGAGTATTACCGCCACACTTGACTGAGGAATCGAAAGCAGCGCCGATGGCATCTCGTCTTTCTCTTTCGCTACTCGCCCTGGCCTTGACCCCTCTGGCCTCTTGTCAAACTGGGGACGAGAGTATCTTTGGGGCTGGCGATGAAGGGCTATTCGGAATTCCCACCTCAGAATACTCTGATCCAGACAAGGCTAATGCCACGGGAATCATAACCTTCGATCGGTCGAATGTCGCGTACTCGTTGAGCATTGCGGTGAGCGCCGACGTACCCATTCCAGATTCAGACAACTTCGCCTCTACTTCTGTTCTCTCTCTCGGAGTGGAATCGGCCCAGCGCAACCTGACTACCTGTGTCGCCATCTACTCAGGTCTGTCGGCAAATGTGACAGCGGCATCGGCAGACCTCGATGCGCAAGATGGCTTTGGTTGTAGCAAGATGCTGTCGGAAGAGTGCATCTCGGACTTTTACTCTGCTGCCTCTCAAGGCCTTAACAGCGACTGCAGCAACTTCCTACCGAGCGTTCCAGCTAGCTGTGAATCTCAATTTTCCGACTTATCAGGAGTTGGTTCATGTGAGTCACCCGACCAACGCATACTACCCCAAAAAGTACATTGCAGCTAATTAGACATAGCATTTGGAAATGGATCTGAGCAAATCCTCTACCAGTACGGCACTGTGCATGCGACCAAAGGAGACGAAGCAGCGTGGCTGGCCGCTGCAACTCACATCTGGCCGGTGATCACCACAACAATCAATGTTTACAACGACTCGTCGGCGCAATCTGAGACCTACTTGAATTGCATTCGACCGGATACTTTTAGTGAGGGAACACTGAGGCCAAATGCAACACAGAATGGAACTGAATCTGGCGATTCTGGCTCGACAGGAACACCGACCACAGGTGGCGCAACACCGTCTCCCACCAACGCGGCGTCACGATCTGGCCTCACTGTCGCTGCTTTGGTCGGCCTTGGTTTCAATGCCGCCATGTTTCTCATGTGAAGAGGAGGATAGATATCTTTAGAGTCGTTTACATAATAATCCATTGTACTCCACCATATGTCCGACGGTCCCATTGCCACCAGTGCTTATCTGTGTCTTTTCCACGGACCCAATTTTCCATGTCCCACTGCTTATATACTCAAGCGTAGCAGCATCTTGACTTCTGCCAGGACCATTATTCTTGAATCTTTGCCCACTTTTTGGTCGAGCTGCGACCTGCCTGCCGGTCTCCGTCTTCGTTGAGGACTTGCCTAAATTCAAATAACTTGCACCTTCTTTGACGGGATGATCCATAATGACACCTGACAAGCACACTTGATACCCTCTGGACAGACAGATACCTGGGTAGATTTGTCCAATATCTCTGACACCTGGCAAGTAGCCCTGAATCAGTCCATTTAACCACCTCGATTCCCTCCTTCCAATGCCCATACAGGCTCGCTCTCGCCTAAACACCACCAAGATCAGTCAACTCTGGAGACAGCCCTTGGAACTTCCGGTGTTGTACACTTATCATCTCACATTCATCATTTAGCTCGGTATCGATGATAAGTTCGATACTCCGGCTCCTCATTTGGCTGTGGTCGCCCACTACACTCGATATCACCTTCTCACCACTTCCTACAAGCAAAAGTGGCCTCTGAACCAATCCTCCCGTTTGTAGTGTTTCGAGATACACTACGATTCCAGTCCGTTTGCTCCTTGTAGCATCGGCATTTGGGATAACCCCGTGGAGCTTCTCGAACAGCCCGGCTATTCTAGCCATTAACATCGAAGCGCTTGCTGTTCTGTCTCCTTCGATTGAGATAGGGGAAAGACAGTCAATTGGACTGATCGTCTGATACAACAATAGTATGCTAATCTGGGTGGGTCTGCCGGGTCAATTTGTTCCCTGAATATATTAGTACCCTTCTGTACAAGCTCGGCTTCTGCCGTGACCCTCACCATAACGACAGAGGTATAAAGGCAACCGTTATTCGTACGGACTCAGCTTCTAGCTCATTCCCTCTACGAAATCCAATACAAGTCCCGAACCTGAGGAGAACTTCTCATCGTAATCCTGAGGTCGCCCAGTCATTCTGAGGACACTTTTGAGGGACATTCTGGAGATTGGCTTTCATGACCACTACATTGAGGACTGTTAAGCTATTGACAATTGGCCAAGCTTTGGATCGGTATCCGCAACTTCGCTTTCAGGGCTTTTCAATACCAATCGAAAAAGTGCAAATTCTCCTACAACACTGAGAGGCAGTCCATTCCAGCAGCGCTTATCTTCAAGTTGGATTCAACAATGACGCTAGTTTGCCCTACAGCCTAAGTAAACAAAGATACACAACCCCGAGCTCTTTCAACACCGTCAGGGACTGATGAGCGCCACATTGCCTCAAGAACCAGGATAGCTTGGACGCATTCCATGCTTCGGGTGGAACCTCGCTGCACATTGATACACCTCAGTGGGTCTGACGAGACTGGTATACCGTTCCAGTCTGTTTTCTCTCCCTAGCCTCACGGCACACTAAACAAGGTGCAGTCTCGAAGTCGCCTCCGAAGGCTGACCTCGGCTGTCATGAATAGTGACTCGAGGACAATCTGGCCCTACACCACGTTTGATTTGGAGAGGCGATCAAGGTAAGCCTGAACTGAACCCAAATTTGAAGCACTCCTCGATCTCCGGTCGGCGACCCAAATTCAGTTAATCAAGCACCTAACCACCAAGACTCTTGTCCACTGCCGTCACTTTGTTGCCACGGCAAGCATTATAAAGTGAATGGTGTTTCAAGGTCCTCTTCACTGCGCGGCGCAATTTACATATATATCAAGTGAACTAGCACCATTTGATCTACAATTTGAAATGTTTGTTAACCAGGATTCTTAACGCTAGATCTGCAATAACTGGATAACACTTCATCTGTGTTGCCATCATACATAACCAAGCATTTCTCAGCGCTCCTCACAACATCCAAAACACCCAGTTGTTGGATGCAACCAAGATGCCTCCAAGAAAGGTCAAATCTGACCCTGCAGTTGAGGGCCAAGACTCTCCTGGCCTTTCAGCAATCCAGCCTTGGTCTGGCAACACCGCCGACACTGTTGCCTCTGACAACAACACCGATACTAGTAAGTTCTCCGCCTCACTGTTCAACTTCAATATCCAAATTACAAGCCTCTCGGCTATCAAAATCTACTCATCAGTGTCTTCCCAAAAAGCACTGTGGTTCTCACAAAGACCACGAGACCCATTGTCTTCTACCTGGAGGTATTATTTGCTCATACCTGATAGGAAGCAAGGTTATGCTCAAGGTTCCTTGAGCCCCCCCCCCCCCCCACCCCTATTGAACACTGAAACTTCATTGCTGTCATATTATCACAGAGGCCATTACATATTTATCACATCGAGCCAATATGGCTCAAAGCCGCAAGGATCTCCGTGCGTCACTTTTCCGGACTATTCCCCCCTACCTTCCACCCTTTTGCCGGCCAGCGTATTAGTTCCCATGCTTTTCATCCCTACTGTCATCTCTTCTGCCCCCTACCAGCTAACAGAAATGCTGACCTGATGTCCCATCTCAGATGTCGGAGCCCCAACCGTCTCGCCGAGTCACCCCCTCCCGGTGATTCACGAGACCGGCGGTTCGTATATCAATTCCCAATTTCCCAGCCTGGAGGAAGCTGGCCACGGACTCGACCCTAACCAGTTGTTCTGCACCGACAACACGGGCATTCCCAATATCCCGAGCGCTCCTTCGAATCCAAGCCTCTTTATCCCGTTGTCTCTGACGGGAAATATCCCCATGAACACTATGCCTCGCAACAGCATGCCTTCTGGCAACGCCAGTAACCAAGGTGGCACTGGTAATGGTACGGGTAACAAATTCAACCGCCAGAGTCGTCAGGCTACTCGTGGGGTTAACCCGAACACGTCACGCGCAGCTCCCAGTCCAGCAGCCAACCCTGGCCAGAACCAGCGCCCAGGCTTTCAAGTCGACTTGACAAGGTTGGACGATACCGCGAGCAGTTCCGATATGACAGGACTCTTTGACAGCACTCTGAACTCCTCTCTGGATCCCAGTCTATTCATGATGGGTGGCTATAATACTTCTCTTGGCGTCAGTGGAGGCATGCAGCAGAACGCGCAGCAGCGCCTCGGATACAACACGATGAGCCCCGTGCCTAAATTCGACCCAGATCACTCTGCCTTCCCTCCATTCCCGACCAAGTACGAGAGCTTCATGCAAGAGGAAGAGGAGACCAAGCCCGATCTCCGCTCCATCGCCACGGAGGACACTCCAAGAACTCCAGTCCGGAAGCGCCCACGTACGTCCGTAGGCTCCACGGGCACCGCACCGGCCGCGATCACCAGCAGCCCGGCAGTAAACACCAGCAGCCCGGCAGCCAGCTCCCTGGCGGGTGGAGGAGACCAGCAGGCGCCGGCGGCGAGTCACACGGCGCACGTGCCGCCGAACCGGATCCTGGAGGCCGGCCCGCTGAGGCACCCGGACCCGGAGTGGCGGCCGTACGGGGTGAACCACTGGCACGTGTTCCTGACGGAGCCCACGACGCTCAAGTACCTGTCGAGCACCGAGATCAAGGACATCCGCGAGCACTGCTACGAGCTGGCCAAGGCGGCCGGCGTGGGGGATGCCCCGCAGCCCATCACCAACACGGCCTACACCACTGCCGACGCCCAGGCCGTCTGGCGGCACTGCGACGCCTATGTCCGCCGCCGCGGCCAGGTGCGCAACAACCAGGCCGCGCGCCGCTCTCGTGCCCGCAAGGACGCCGAGACGCGCTACTGGAAGGCGAAGGCCCTCGAGTACGGCGCTCCTGACCACGAATTCATCTGGGACGGAGATGAGGGCTCGCCCGGTAGCCCGAGTGCCCCCGCTGCGGCGACTGTTCCCCAGCCTCAGGCGCAGGGTCGAGTCCAGGGTCAGGGTCAGGGTGGTCAAGGTGGATCAAGGTCTCAGGGACAGGCACAGAGTGGTCAGGGCCAGCCACAGACTGGTCGAAGTGGAGGACGCCAGGGACAAGATGCGGCGCGAGGTGGAGAATCTGCTGCCACGGCTGCTCAGCCTGAGTTCGACTTCAACCAGCCCATGGGCTTCGGCAGAGACTCCAAGACCCACGGTACAGGCCACGACGCTTTCATGGGTGGATTCTGAACATAATCGCTTGTGGCCCCTTCGGGCTTGGGAAACAAGAAGAAATTTCAGGGATGGTTCGGCGGTGCTGTTTGGACGATGGGTCCAGCGCTTTCGATACGGACAGCCCTCGCGAAGTTGAGACGATGAATTCGATAAGTTGCTTGTGCTGTATTGAGGTTTGCTTTTTGGGTCGAAATGGTATCGAGACAGCCTCTCCTGACGGAGCATGGCGCTTGGAAAAATGACTCAACACCGCATAGGGGGAGTTGGTGTGGTGCTATTAGATAGGCGAGGCGCATATGGTCTGTTGTCATGACACGCAGGCTTCATTCCTCAGCACATTCAGAGCATTACAGGCGCTTTGGACCGGGTGATACCAATTTGCGATGCATTTCGTTGTCGAAAAACAGAAAACACAAAAAAAGATAGAGCGCCGGTGGGGGTCGGATGGAGGTGCAGCTAGTATCAGAGATTGTCGGTTTGCTCTCCTCAATATGATAGAATTTTGGCCATGGTGTTTCCTGAAGTTGATCGCATGTAATTTGATGAGTGTAGAAAGCCTCAGATGATGTATCAATGTACGTGGATAGCTCTCACGGCTTCTCGACATCGTATGTTCCAAACAATAGAGCGCTACCATCATTGAGAGACCGACTATATCAGAAGGTTGCACAAGATATTTTGAATGGGTGGTTGGTTTATATTGCCAAACTCCTTGACTGAATTTGACCATTGTCTAGGTCCTGGTGTTGAAAGCAGAAATAAATCTCGTACAGAGCAGCCTGTCAGTCACAGACAGATGAGTCGTGGTAATTCCCACTCGATAATGAAATGAATACTCATATGCAGTATACATTTTGGAGGAAAAGGCTTTGAAGCAGAATTGTGTCAAGGTCTATGGCAGATATTGTGGAAATTGCTTTGCAGCTTGATTGTCTTGCTGTATCTATCCTCGTTCAACATGCCAGCGTTACCTGAAGAGATAAGGCAACAAGGCATGCATCTCCGGCGACCAACATTCAGATCTAGATGCCTTCTATCCAATACCAGAGCGCCTAGTTCCAGAAGCCTGCCTCACAATCAAGTCCTCATAACTACCTGCACATCCTATGACCTCCTCTCATGCACCAACCTCCCCTTGACCCAGACCTTAGTCGTATTCCGGTCATCCCCATTAAACAACCACTTAGCCACCATCTCCTCCCAGCTCTCCCACCCAAACACATCCACATTCCCCTCCGCCCCCTCCCCGTCCTCCCCGACAACCCCAAGCGCAACAAGCTGCGCATCCCACTGCATCCCGACCTCAAACCCACCAACCACGCCCTCGAGCCCGACGCACCTGGCGCCGCCCCGCGTGGCGAGGTGCAGCACCTCCTCGACGCTGAGCTTGGCCTTCTCGTCGCCGCCCATGGCAACATGCCGCGACACCAGCGCGGCCTGCCTCGCGGCGTCCAGCACACTCGGGCTGTACCCCCCACTAACGTCCGTGCCGAGCCCGACGTCGACCCCCTGCTCGAGCAGCCAGCGGACCCGCGCCGCCCCGGACGTGATGGCGCTGTTGCTGCAGGGACAGTGGCTGACCTTAGTGCCCCGGTCGGCAAGCAGCTTCGCCTCGCCCTCGGAGAGGTGCACGGCGTGCGCGAGGATGGTCTGCTCCGTCAGCAGGCCAAAGGCGTCGTACACGCCCGCGTACCCCCTGCCCCCGCCCGCCTCGGCCGGGAACAGGTCCGAGACCAGCTCGATCTCGCCCCTGTTCTCGCTGACGTGCGTCTGGACGGGCAGGCGCTCCTCGCGCGCCAGGTCGCCCAGCGCGCGCATGCTCTGCGCCGTGCAGCTGGGCGCGAAGCGCGGGGTGACGATGGGGCGCACCAGGTTCCCGGCCGGGTCGGCGCGGCGCGCGTGGGCGACGCACTCGCGCGTGCGCGCCAGGCCCTGCGCGGCGTCCTCGTCGCGGTACCAGGGCGGGCAGGTCGAGGGCTCGTCCATGCACACGCGCCCCACGAGGGCGCGCTGGCCCCGCGCCAGGCACAGGTCCACCAGCAGGTTGGTGGCGGCGACGTCGACGGTGGCGAAGTAGGCGGCGCAGGTGGTGCCGTGGGCGAGGGTGCGGCCTACGCAGCGGGCGTAGACGCGGCGGGCTTTGGCGTGGTCGCGGCCCAGCGATGCCTCGAGCGGGAAGGTGTATGTGTTGAGCCAGTCCAGCAGCGTCGACTTGCCGAAGATGCCGGCGTTGGGGTACTGCGAGGCGTGGATGTGCGTGTCTATGAAGCCCGGGAAGAAGAACCTCACAGGTGGTGGTGGTGGTGGTGGTGGTTGTGTTGGTAGTGAGCTGCCGCTCTCATTTTGGATGCTGGTGCTGCTCGTGTTGTTGCTCCTGGTGGGGGATGTGGTGTCGTATATCTTGCACTCGGCAGCACTCCATCCCAGCCTGTTGAACGTCTCATCCAGCGTGCGGGTGTGGTCACATTCCCTCTCGATGGCAATAATCGTCCCTGTGGCCCCCTCCACAAAGACAGCAGTGTTGTGCAGGTACTCTAGCTCATCGAGGGCCCTGGAGTGGATGAACGTCCCTATGAAAACCTGATTGGGAGGGGGAGAGGGTGAGGGATTTGCACTCATGTCGTGTGCGTGTGTATGTATGTGTATATGTATGTGTACACCTCCTAGTCTAGGTAGTTAGGTAAAGGCCAAATGGAGGTGGGAGGCGTGGTTTCTTTGGCTCGGCACGGTGCAGTGTGGGATTGGGATTGGATTGGATTGACTTGCATGCGCACGCAGCTGCGGGGATTTGATTTGATTGCAGTGATGCTGTTGCCGTTGCCGTTGGATTTCGGTTCGCAGCGGCTGGTCTGGTCTGGGTTTCGTCTCGACTCTCGAGCCAAGCTGACAGTGCGCGCTATCTTATCGCCCGTCAAATTGCTTGCTGCAGAGCTGTTGGGGCAGTCGATGGCTGTCGTGCTCGTCCTCTTGAGGGGGACAAAGGCTCGCCAGTCGGGGGGTTTGCTCTGGGAACACAAGATGCACGTCAGGACGCGATGTTCAAGGCTCTGCAACAATGTGACAGCCTGGGGACATTCGAATGTCTAAGACCTCTCTATTTTATTTCCGATCTCATTCAGGACCACGGTCAGTCAATCAGTCATACCTATGTCTAATAAATACATCTGCACCAAACCAGAACCTCAGCAAAAACACGGCCAACGCCGGCGCCCGCCACCATGCCCAAACGGAAGACGGCTTGTCCCATGCCTGCCTTATCAATGTCGGACCCACACAATCAACAAGAGCCATTACTATTTCATCACCATTTAACCACTCATCCCTCATTCATTGGGCACACCCATCGTGAGCCAGTCATGCATTGTATAGCCTTTCCCACCACATTTCCATATCATGCCCCAGGGAAAAATGAATTTGTCGCGCTCTATGCTAGCCCTTCAACAGTCTAGTCAGAGTGCACGCCATTGGTGGTGCCGTTAACGACGGTGGTGCCGTTGATACCTTCGGCTGGGCCAGTACCATCTCCTTGGTACGAGTCCCAGTTCGCCAGCACATTGGCAATGCGAGGCGAGTTGGTAAGCTTGTACACATCCTCAAAGTACTCCTTGGTCAGGGCAAAAGGCTTGGCCGTGACGTTGGGGATGTACTTGCCCACCAGCTTGGACGGGTCGATGGTGGTCTTGTTGATCTTCTTGAGTAGGAAAGATCGGAACGGCTTGACACCGCTGCGCAAGAACGTCGAGTGGAATGGCACATCGATGCCCTTGAGAGGGATCGTGGCGAATCCCCTCTCGAGCTCGAGAGGCTTTGGCTTCTTCTCCGTCTGCGACGCGCCCTCCTGAATGATTTGCACCAAATGGCCCTTCACCTCCTCAATCGACATCTCCCCCATCATCTTCTCGATGTTGATCTTTTGCACCTTCAGGTAGTTGCAGACAAAGCCCAGGGTGTCCAGGGCGCGGAGGTCACCAGCACACACATACTGCATGTTGGCAATGTTGAAGTTGACAATCTCGAGCAGCCACCCTGTAGCCTCGGCAACATTGGCAACGACGAACCGAAGAGCCTCCTCGTTGAAAGTCTTGGAGATTCGGCTTGGGTTGACAGCACACATGGAGTAGTTGGAGCGTCCAGAAGCATCTCGCTCCACAGCAACTTGCATCGTCAGACCACGGTAGAAAACGACCGAGACCAAGGATTCGATGGGCATGACTTCAGCCAGCGCAGCAAGAGCACTGTACTCGCCAAGAGAATGTCCAGCAAATGTGTTGTCGCGGGGAACGAGGCCCTTCGCCTTCATGTCCTCAAAGCTTGCCTTCTCCATCAAGGTCAAGGCAGGCTGTGTGAACTGAGTGGCCGACAGCAGACCGCTGGGCGACTTGTACGTGTAAGACGGGGTGCTCTCGCTGATCTCGTTGAAGATACGCTCCGACTTGATGGAACCATCTGCGGCCACCGTCTCGAAAGTCATTGCCATGTAGTTCGCCCGGATAGCCTTGCCACGGGGGCCACCAAAGTGAATCGTGAGTTCCTTGGGGTTGTTCCTCACAATGTTCGTAATGGCGAAGCCTAGGACCGTTAGCATGTGGTAAAGCAAATGAGGCAAAGGAGTGATTACATACCGTAGGTGTCCATGAGATACTTGTCTGCGCGGTCCCAGACCTCCTTGGCCACAGGACTGCTGTCATACAAGTCCATACCCATACCTTGCTCCTGAGAGCCTTGTCCGGTGAAGACGTAGGCTGTCACGGGCTGCTCGACTTCGGCCTCTCCAAGGAGCACCTTCTCTTCGGTCTCTTTGTTGCTGGCTTCGACCTTGATGATCTTGCGTCCAGCAACCATTCCCACGTGTTGCATCTTGACCTGGATTTCATCATTGGGCAGCACCATACCCACGAGGGAAGCGTGGAAACTTCGGACACGTCCTACATTATTCTCGGCCGCCCAGGTCTCCACCAGACTTCGCACAGCTGCACTAGAGAACATGCCGTGTGTGATAGTTCCGGGCAAGTTGGCGTAGTTGGCGAAGACTCGAGAAACGTGGATAGGGTTGTAGTCGCCCGAGACGCGTGCGTATCCTTCGTTGGACGCCGGGGCTCTCAGCTGCAGAGGTGTCTTTCCGCTCAGAGGGATCGGGTTCTCGAACATCACTGGCTGCTCGATGGATGCTCCGTTGCGCTGGAGGTAGTCGATGACAGGGTTGCCGTGGGACTCGCCCGACGAGTAGTCAACAGATGCAACCTGGACGATTTCCTTGGTTGGAAGCTCGAGGAGGACCTGACCGCGAGTCTCGACGTTGCTGTAAACAGTCTTCGTCTTGAAGCGAACAAGTGACTCCAGACGGAATGTCAAGATCTTGCCGAGCAAGTCCAAGTTGAGGGCCTTATCATCGACCTGGAACCACTCCTTTGACTTGAGCACGGCAACATCCTTGGCCGTCTCCAGGTGAATCTGCATAGGCGTCTCAATCTTGCGCTGGAAGGTGTTCTCATAGTCGGTGTAAACGCCCCGGTAGAGGAATTGAGATGTCACCTCCATCACATCCTCGCCATCACGTTCAATGGTGCCACACACTTCGACCATCTTGCCAGAGTCCTGGTTGACGACAGCGTTGACGCGAGCGGTGGTCGTTAGTTGGTCGCCCTTCTTGAGGGGCTCAGCACCGGGCATCATGCGGAACTCGTTTGACAGATGCACGAGCTTCAACAAGTCGCCGTCGATGGTACGAGGGAAGATAGGCTTGGTGATAGCCTTCCACCCAACGACGATTGCGAAGTCCATTGGCGCATACATGATTTTGCCCGGTCGGTCAATGAATGCTTCGCCGTGGTTGCCAACAGCGTGTGCGAAGTCGTTGATGGCCTCACTGGTGACTGTTGCTTTGCCGCCATCGAACCTGCCAGTCACAATGGCATCGAGGTCCAGTTTCTCGTCACCGAACCAGGCTCGCCAGTAGAACTCTTTGATGCGGTCATTGCGCCCATCCATGACTTCGTGAATTGGAGCATAACCAGCCTCAGGGTGGTAGATGAACTCGAGAGGCAGCGAAACAGGCTTGCCAAGGGCCGTTGTGTCCTTGATCATGTTGACCACAATCTTGTTGTCCCCGGTCATCTTCACCTCAATGACATCAACGTATTGATTGTGGCGGGGTTGCTCTTTGACGACAATGGTTGTCTTCTCCGGAGTGTTGGGGTAGAGTATCTCCACATACAATCCACGAGCAGGTGCGAAGATCCGCTTCATAGGGTTGGTCTGGTACTTCTGACCTTGGACAACAACCTCCGACATGAGGAGAGCATGTCGCCATGAACGCTTTGGTCCGGCAAGGAGTGTGCGCCAATCATCAACAGTGGGCAGCGTTGCTGAGGGGGTGTTCGCGATGCGGTATATGTTCTTGTTGTTGTCATACGAAACAGTGACACCCTCAGAGTCGAGAGGAATCTCGGAGTCAACGAGCTTACCGCCAAAGTACTCAATGGCAGGAATCTTAGTTGGGTCGTTGTTGTACATGTCGCGTGTTAGGTAGTTGATATGACCATTGTGAATGCCATCAAGAATCTGCTTGATAGGCTCGTCGGCAATTGTGGAGTATCTGACGGCCGTTGGTCCTTGCAGGATACAAGTTCGACCGACGTCCTGTCCGATGACAGCGTCCAGATCCTCAGACTGCCAGAGCGAATCCTTCTTGAAGTAGAACTCGAAGTTATCGTCTAAGGCAGGCACGAAGGTCACTGGCTTTTGGAACGGGTTCATGCACAGCATCAAGAAATACTGAACATCCTGAGCGTTGATGATCTGCTTGTCGGCGTCGGGGTACTGCGACAAGATCTTCTCCACGGCAGAGTATGGCTCAGCAAGTTCGGAGTAGCTCTGCAGAAGCGAGGGCTTGCCCGTGGTGGACGTGAAGCGCTCCTCCACACGGTGGATGAAGTCTCCGGTCATCTTGGTGAAGGTAGGATCAATCCAGCGGGACTGGTGCTTCACGTAAAGAAGCTCGACTAGCCTGCGCACGACCTCGCCGTAAGTCATATCCTCGAGATCGACGGACTCGCCAGCCTTGTTCTTGCCAAACCACACCTTCTGGAAGTCTTCGTTGAGCTTCTTGATGATGTAGGCTTTGTTCTTCTTGAGTTCAGCGATGCGCTTCTCCTTTGGCAGAGTGAAGATCTTTTGGTCCATCTCAGCCCAAAACCTAACACCACGAGTGGCAAGCTTGTGAATGGGCTCGCCCATCTCAGAGCGAACCGTGAGAACACCACCAGTGGGTCCCTGATATGTCTTCTCCCACTCGCTGTCGTCAACACCGGGAGCTTCGACGATGGCCTTCTTGGCGTCCTTGCTGGTGTGCGCCTCTTTGGCGACCATCATTCGGCTGCCGAAGAGGCACCCATCGTAAGGCATCGGGGGGTAACCAAACTTCTTTGACCACTCTCCGGTGATGTATGGATAAGTGTCTTCTGCACCGCCGAAACCACTGCCGGCAACGAGGATGAGGTTCTCCTGTCGACGGATCCTGCCGTACATGTTCAAGATGGGGTGGTGGAAGTCCTCGAAAGAGTGGTGACCACCGCCACGACCACCAGTCCACTGGAGCATGACAGGGAATGTAGGGTTTGCCTTGGCGATGTTGATGACGGCCTGGATGGCCTCAGAGGAGCCAGGCTTGAAGGAAATGTGCTTCAAGCCCAGTGTCTCGATGTACTCTTGAGCAACCTCGATAGAAGGCACGCCAGCTCCAATAGTGAGACCCTCAATCGGCACACCTTCGGCCCTGAGTCGGCCGAGCATAGGAATTTGCCAGGCCATGGCCCTTGGGTTCACGTAGATGAGGTTCACGCCGATACCTCGCCCAGCAGGAATTGCCTTCTCGATCTTCTTGAGCGCTGCAGTCATCATCCCAGGATCGAAATAACCACCACCTGCAAGCTCAATGTGATATCCAGCTTGCATTGTGGCAGCGACGAAGTCCCATTCCACTGTGCAAGGAGTCATACCGGCAACCATGACGGGAGGGATACCAAGAAGCCTGCTCATCTTGGTGTCCACAAACGTCTTGCCGCTGGAGTTCTTGATCAACCTTGGCCCGTACTCCTTCACCCAGTCGATGGCATACTTGACAGCATGCTCCTCGTCGCGGTCAAAGATCTCGGGCTTGTAACCAACATCATTTACTGATCCGCTGATAGTGCCAGCGAGAATGACGCGAACACCAGTACCCTCCTTGTTACGGCTGGTGAGGATGCCGAGACCGGAAACACCACCCGGGCCGAAATCCAGCACGTGGGTCGCATTTTCGAAGACTGTCGCCTTCTCCCAGTTCACGGTGTCCCGAGTGATGAGGCGGATCAAAGTTGGAACGACATTGCCCTTGACCTCCTCACGAATGTCCTTTCCAGTGTTGGTGTCGTAAACAGGGATGGCCAGCGACTTGGCATCGATTTTGATGTTCTTCAGGTCTTCGTCGATGAGGGAGGTTGCCTCAGCGAGGTACTTGCTGTGGAACGGGGCGGTAATAGGAAGGAATCGGTTCACAAATCGGACCTTCCGCTGGGTATGCGGAACCCGTGTTTGGTCGAGACCTGTGGGTGCCTTGACTTTTCGAAGCTGCAGGTTCAGACCGTACAGGGACATGGGTGGTCCCGTCACGACCATGTTTCGCGGGCTGTTGATGAGTGAAATGGCAATGTGTCGGTCGGCAGGGAGGTACTTGTTGGTTGCATCGATGTGCGTCTGGACCTGATCTTGCGAGAGGTCGCGAATGCTCAGCATGGGCGTGGGCGTTCCCTCGCCGTTCTCAATCGAGTCCTGCAGCACCGAGGGAGTCATGGAAGTCCGAGGGAATGTCTGCTGGCTGCGAGCTCCAATCCAGAAAAGGATTGAGAGGGATGACTTGACAATTTCTGGCCAAGTCTCCCAGGAGTCTGCTGCAGCAGTGGCAGCAGCCATCACAACACCTTGGGAATGACCAGTGGTACCGCTGATGCGTTCCCTCAGCGTGCCTGGGTGGATTCCGAGGGCCTTGCAGGTAACCTCGTAATGCGCCAACTGAACGAGACCGATAAGTGGGAAGCTCACAGGAGCCGTGATCAGGTAGTCGACATCTGGGGTAGCTTCTGGATTTTGCAGCCAGTTCATGATGTCCAGACCTTTGGTGAATAGCTTCTCGGCCGAGGGGTTGTTGGCCAGAGTCTGCAGCTGCTCAGCAGCGGTCAAAACGAGGTCACCGATGAAGGCAGGGTAAGTTTGCCACAACTCGCGCAGCTCCTCGAAGTATTCCTCGATGTTGCCCTGGCCACCGAAAATGTTGTAGATGGAGGCATCTCCTTCCTCAGCCGCCCGGAAAAGAGCAGACTGGTGGGGGCGGACAGCCCTGTTCAAAACTGACCTTGCGGCATAGTAGCTGCGAAGGACCTCGGATTTCTTTGCGTCGATACCTGGCAGGGTTGCGGCCAAGGCGTGGGCATCATTGCCATGGAGGAAGGCCCGCTCAAACTCGTTAAGAATCAGCTTGAGCACATCCTCGTAGGAGCCCTGGGAGTCATCCTCGCCCTTCTCGACCTCTTGGGCAATGTAGCCCATGTATCTGGCCACCAGCTCAGGAGTGGAAGATGGCTCGTCATCTTGTGCAAGCTCGTCGGTTGGTGGGGGCAGACTCGCAACAAAGCGGTCTTTTAGTTGGATGGCGTGGAAGTGGAGGCTTGTAGGGATGAGGAAAGAGGTCTCGAGAGAGCCGTGGGAGAGGGTCAAAGGTCGGAGAGAGGCGGAAGACCGAGGGGTCGACACGCCCGTCTGAGCGCCAGTACCGGTGCCGTACATGGTGGAAAAAGGGGGTATCGTCTATGGGATCTATGGAAGTCTTCTGGGGAAAAGTCAGCAGGCTGTCCCACGGCTGAGGGGAAGGAAGCATGCGAATGCAGCGACTTACAATTTATGATATCTCTTCTCTTCGTCTCGAGGATACTCGAAATACTCAGTCAAGAGCAGCGAGTGCAAAACTCTATCGCGGTGAACACAGGGGGGGAAGAAGGCTGGAGGCCACACGAAGCGAAGATGTTTGGCACTGGACTGGGGCCGAAGAGGATGATGGTGGGAGGAAGAGGAGGAGCTTGCAAAGGTAGAGAAGATGGATAGATCTAGTGAGTAGGCAGGGTGTTTACAACTTTGGGCCAAAGGGGACTGGGTCCAAAGTTATTGATTCGGGGGGAGGGAAGGAGAGAAGAGGCAGGCGAGCGGGTGCGCGAAGCCGTTGGTGTTCTTGTTCGTCAACTTCTCTCTCTATTTTTTGGGCCCTGGAGCAAGGCTTCAACCAACAACACCTGGGCAAGCGGAAGATGATCAGTAATGCCGGCCGTGCAGAGAAGTTCCTTTGGTCCTTGCTAGCCTCGCAGCCAGAACACAGCACATCAAATCAAAGTCCGGCTGTATGGGATGTTGAACCAATCCACCGAATTCAATTTCGATTCCCAACAAACTCGTCCTCCCGTTCTGCCAGCCTGCAGGGATGTTCGCATTTTTGCCAAGGGTCGACTGGCCGCGGGGGAACCTAGCCCCACGCCCCACGCGAACTTTTTCCCAAGTTTCCTGCACTTGCACCCAAAGAACACCAGGGCCCCTCCTTCCTGGCTGTCTGGGCATCTGGAAGACGCAGCATGGGAGACATGTCATTGCTTTTCTTCCCTTTGTCTTGAGACTGAATCTATTTACATAGTGAAGACCTCCTACCTGAATCTAGCCTGCCAGGGGCTTAATAACTCATGCAAATACCGATTCCTTCTGCTGATGTGCCCTGGAAGGTGCAGTCACCGCCTTCCCCCCAGGGACAAGGTAGGAACAGTTTGGCGCTCCTAAGCTGACTGGGGGAAGGCTCCACACACGCGTCATCCATCGCAGGTACTGGTACATGCGTCAATGGCTTAATCGACAACGGTCCAAACGCTTGGTGAACCCCATCCAAAATAAATCCCCGGCTCGACCGATGTGGCCACGGGCTGCAACGCAACCTTGAGCAGGGGCGCTAGCAGATTGGGCAACCGATGCATCGATGCATCGACGGCGCCCGCCATCACCTTTACATAGCATCAATGTTTCGACGAGTTGATTGCCGAGCAGAGTCTCGAATATCTTCAGACGCGTGGCTACAAGGCCAGTGCTGCAATTCTCGTGCAATTCTCGCAGCATTGAGTTTCTTGTTTCCCCATCTATCATCCCTGGAAAGCAGCACATAGTACATAGTTAGAACGAAGCCACAACCATCCACACCCGCCAAAACCTAGAGTCCCGTCGGGAGCTATGCCTTAGCTACGCCAGGAATCCCGCGAGAGACTAGACCATTGCTCCCATTCTTGTATCCACTGCCCTGGTATTGATTAGACATGATCAGCGGCTCTCGTTGGCTATCTCCACTGGCTTCAATGGCTTTGTTCTCTGCAAATACCGTGGCACCGTGCCTTGGCGGGGCCCAGCCGTCCTGGTCACTGGAGTGTCTAGCAAGGCTCTACCCATTCCATGGTAAGGCGAGACCGCAGTAGCCCAAACATGCACATCAGCACTTCTGCACGTCACAATCGCCGAGCTGTTCCACTGCCTACATGTGCTCCAAAGCAGCTCCCTGGGCGCCGCATGACACGGACCAAGGCATGCCAGGATCTACAATGCCAGCCCATTCCAGAAATACCGGTCATTGGTAACACCATATTGGCTAACTCAGCAGCTCCATCTCGAATGGTGAGTATTTGTCCCAGTATAGTCACCCACTCGAGCCACTGTCGCGACTGGTGAGTGACAGCTCCAGAGCCCATCATGGTAAGTACAGCGTGGGGCAAGACTTCAAATTTCGCGACTCCTGGTCCCGTATGATAAATGTGAAGGGACTCGTTCCGGATGAAAAGATCATGTGTTTGGTGCTCGTCAACTATGCCGTACACTTTTGAATGATCTCGCCAAGTCTGTACAAAGTGCTTCGGCTTGGTGAACGGCTCGTACCACAATTCTCACACGAGGTGTTTTCGTCCAAGATAATCTATCAAAAGCTCAGCATATGTAACAACTGGGAGCAATGATGTGCCCGCCAAAACATGGGACAGCTGGGAGACCAAGCCAAGCAGTACCAATACATAAGTGTCAGAAGAAAGACCCTGAATCCAGGAGGAAGACGGGGCCCACCAAGGCCATCGGGTGAAATTAAGCTTATAGCGAAACCCGCCCCAGTGCATGGGAACCATGGCCTAAAGAGTATTTCCAGGGCAGGCTGAGAAGTGACAGTTGTGGTGTGATGAAGTATATCGTACAGGACAACCGGTTGGCGAACAGGCGGATGATAATGTACCGAGTACGTGGGTATGTATTCCGAGAGCGGCCGCCTGGCTGACCCGAGAAGCAATCTCTCCGCGTCGAGTCCACTGCCGCTTGAACTAATCATGGATCCAACCGAGGTATGGCACCTCCCAGCAAGCCAGTATAAGTGATCCCCATGATAGACGCATATCCTCATGGGATTGCGCAGACAGCCGAACGGGAAGTTTCGCATCTCAAGCCGAATCGACCCCGGGCGAACGGACACATTGGCGACGGCAGAAGCTATGAGCTTTGCTGCAGGTCGATAACGATAGAGCGAGTATCGATAAAGCTCAAGCTCTTAAGATGGACCTAGCTCCTGCGACGCGTGAAAGCAGGCAGGGGCTTGGTAGTGGATGCCCACGAGTGTCCAGTCAATGGCACCACAGTCTCTGCATGTTCAGCAGGGAGACCTCCGAAGGCTCCATAGCTCCGTCCAGGAGATACGAGCACCTCGGACCGAGATCTCGAGGTCTCACCCGCAGGCTGGCATAGAGTCGAGCATCTTGATGGGGATGGGAAACGCGTTGACAGCGAGTGGCCGGCCGAGTGTTGCTCTGACGTGCCTGGGGATCCTCAGCAAAACGCAAGGGTCGCCTCAGACAGGCTTGGCCGAGCTTATCGCCTGCAAGATATGTAGCCGTTGCGGTCCTAGCTCGGGGTGGTGAAGCAATGCGGCGTCGCCAGTGGCCAGTGGTCGGTGGCCTGGTCGCTGTTCGGTTGTTTGGCGAGCTGTTGTGTCGTCGCGAGCATTGGAACGGATGGGGTTGTAGTGCATGGGCAGAAACTGTGGGGGCCACCTCCCAGTGCTGGATCTCTGCTAGGCAGAGAGAGCACGGCCGTCCTAAGCAAGGCTGACAGGGGTGCATGACCCCCCTCCCACCCCAGGAAAATGGCACTACTTTGGGTATGTACCGGGTACAAGCGCCCGCCGGCTGGTAATTGCTGTGAGACTGGTGAACTTTGCTCCCCGTGTGGCTACCCCCAACGCTTTCAAGGATTGTTCCTTCCTAGGCCCAACAACGTATACTCGTCCACCAACTTTTTGCTTGGAGGGATCTTATCCGGTGACCTGAAAGTCAAGACGGGCAGAAGGAGGAAATTTGGGTTGCATGAAATCCGTAAGTTGTTGACAACAAGGGTTAATTGACCCGTCGCCGCCGTCCAACGGACCCCTTCCATCACTAAACACCACACCAAGAGGGCCGATTTCTTCCTTTAGATCTTGGATTCTCCTCCCTCATTACCCACCCCCCACGACGGCCACAACTTCCCGTCCCTGAACACCCTCCCACGCCTGGCTCGCCCAAGCTTCTCTCTATCACCTCTTTTTCTGACTTCCAGGTGGCAGAGTTCAGATCCCTCTTCTCCCATACAACACCACTAGAGCCAGCCTCGAAGAATTCTCTTCCGGGCCTCTTCGAGAGCGGTCAACAGCCCCCCTGGCCCTGCCTCACTTACCGCCAACCTAATCCTTCGAAGATACCCGCAATCGATTCTTGAGCATTCTTTCTTCACGCGACACGTCCTTTTTTTCCGCCGCATATAGACCATTGCCAGCAAAATGAGGCCCGAAGTTGAGCAAGAGCTCGCCCACACGCTCCTCGTGGAGCTCCTTGCATACCAGTTCGCCTCGCCCGTGAGATGGATCGAAACTCAAGATGTCTTCCTCGCCGAAAAGACGGCCGAGCGGATCGTCGAGGTCGGTCCTGCTGATACTCTCGGCGTGATGGCCAAGAGGACCCTCGCATCCAAGTACGAAGCCTTCGACGCTGCGAAATCAGTGCAACGACAGATTCTGTGCTACAACAAAGACGCGAAGGAGATTTACTACGATGTTGATCCAATTGAGGAGGAGCCAGAGCCTACACCAGCAGCCAGCTCGAGTAGCGGGTCAGCACCTGCGCCTGCGGCCGCCGCTGCTGCTCCCGCGGCGGCTGCCGCCCCGGCACCCAGCGCTGGCCCTGCGGCTCAGGTCCCAGACGCGCCTGTTGCTGCTATGGACATTGTGCGGGCGCTCATTGCTCAGAAGCTGAAGAAGCCATTCTCAGAGATCCCTCTGAGCAAGGCTATCAAGGATCTTGTTGGCGGTAAGTCTACGTAGCCTGCTATAATCACAGAGAGATCGGGAAGCTAATGTTGGTGCTCACTGCAGGCAAGTCTACCCTACAAAACGAAATCCTGGGCGACCTGGGCAAGGAGTTCGGCTCAACACCAGAGAAGCCGGAAGACACACCTCTGGACGAGCTTGGTGCGTCTATGCAGGCCACCTTCGACGGAAATCTGGGCAAGCAGACACAAGCCCTCATTGCTCGTCTGATTTCTTCCAAGATGCCTGGTGGTTTCAACGCTACAGCAGCACGGAAGTACCTCGAGTCTCGCTGGGGCTTGGCCTCCGGCCGCCAGGATGGTGTGTTGCTCCTCGCAATCACCATGGAGCCACCAGCTCGTCTTGGCTCCGAACCTGACGCAAAGGCCTTCCTGGACGACGTCGCACAGAAATATGCCTCTAATGCCGGCATCAGCCTCAGCACTGCTGCGGCTGCTGGGCCCGCCACCGGTGGCGGTGGCATGATGATGGACCCGGCTGCCATTGACGCCCTCACTAAAGACCAGAGGGCGCTCTTCAAGCAGCAGCTTGAGCTGCTTGCGCGGTACCTCAAGCTTGACCTGCGCGCTGGAGACAAGGCCTTCATCAACGAACAGAAATCGAGCAAGGTTCTGCAAGCCCAGTTAGATCTGTGGAGTGCGGAGCATGGTGATTTCTACGCGGCTGGAATCGAGCCGTCTTTCAACCCGCTCAAGGCAAGGACATATGACTCGTCATGGAACTGGGCTCGTCAAGACGCCTTGACCATGTACTTTGACATTATCTTTGGCCGACTTCAGGTTGTCGACCGTGAGATTGTGAGCCAGTGTATTCGTCTGATGAGCAAATCGAACCCCACGCTCCTCGAGTTCATGCAATACCATATCGACAATTGCCCAACAGAGCGTGGCGAGACGTACAAGCTCGCTAAGGAGCTGGCAACACAGCTGCTTGAGAACTGCCGCGACGCGCTGACTGTCGATCCTGCCTACAAGGACGTCGACTTCCCCACCGGCCCGCACACCACGATTGATGCCCGTGGTAACCTCAGCTATGAGGAAGTTCCCCGACAAAGCTGCCGAAAGCTGGAGCACTATGTTCAGCAGATGGCTGAAGGTGGCAAGATCTCCGAGTACGGCAACCGGTCCAAGGTTCAGGGCGACCTGGGCCGTCTGTACAAGATGATCAAGGCGCAACACAAAATGTCCAAGGGTTCTCAACTGGAGATCAAGACTCTGTACAGCGATGTGATTCGGTCGCTGAACATGAACGAGAGCCAGATCCTCAAGGATGATGCCAACAAGCCAGGCTTGCTTGCCAAGAAGGTGGCCAAGCCAAAGGGGAAGATGGAGGCCATCCCCTTCCTCCACCTGAAGCAGAAGTCAATGCACGGATGGGAATACAGCAAGAGGCTCAGCAACGTCTACCTGGACTGCTTGGAGCGCGGAGCTAGAGACGGTATTAGCTACGCTGGCAAGTACGCACTCATGACCGGCGCCGGTGCAGGCTCTATCGGTGCGGAAGTCTTGCAAGGCTTGATCAGCGGTGGTGCTCACGTCATTGTCACCACGAGCCGTTTCTCACGAGAAGTGACAGAGTACTACCAGGCCATGTACGCTCGTCATGGCGCTCGTGGGTCCCAGCTTGTCGTTGTGCCCTTCAACCAAGGCAGCAAGCAAGACGTTGAGGCTCTGATCGAGTACATCTACGATCCAAAGACCGGTCTCGGCTGGGATCTTGACTTCGTCATCCCTTTTGCTGCCATCCCTGAGAACGGCCGCCAAATTGACGGCATTGACTCCAAGTCCGAGCTGGCCCACCGTATCATGCTCACGAATCTTCTGCGTATGCTTGGCAGCATCAAGATTCAGAAAGCCAATCGCGGCTTTGAGACTCGACCTGCGCAAGTCATGCTTCCTCTTTCGCCCAACCACGGCACCTTCGGCAGCGATGGTCTCTACTCTGAGTCCAAACTTGCCCTCGAGACGCTGTTCAACCGTTGGCACGCGGAGGATTGGGGCAACTACCTCACCATCTGTGGCGCCATCATTGGCTGGACTCGTGGCACTGGTCTCATGTCGGCCAACAATGTCGTGGCTGAGGGTGTTGAGAAGCTGGGCGTGCGCACATTCTCTCAGCAGGAGATGGCCTTCAACTTGCTCGGTCTGATGTCGCCTCAAATTGTTGACTTGTGTCAAATGGAGCCAGTCATGGCAGACCTGAACGGTGGTCTTCAGTTTATTCCCAACTTGAACAACGTCATGACCAAGCTTCGCAAGGACATCATGGAGACAAGTGAGATTCGAAGGGCTGTCACCAAGGAGACGGCTTTGGAGAACGCCACCGTGAACGGTGCAGACTCTGAGGCTCTCTACAAGAAGAAGGTCATTGAGCCGCGTGCCAACATCAAGTTTGACTTCCCCAACCTGCCGGACTGGAAGCAGGACATCGCACCTCTGAATGCCAACTTGAAAGACATGGTCGATTTGGAGAAGGTCGTTGTTGTCACTGGCTTCGCAGAAGTTGGACCTTGGGGTAACTCACGCACTCGATGGGAAATGGAGGCTTACGGCCAGTTCTCCCTTGAGGGTTGTATCGAAATGGCCTGGATCATGGGTCTCATCAAGAACCACAATGGACCACTCAAGGGCAAGCCCAAGCCCTACTCTGGCTGGGTCGACGCCAAGACGGGCGAGCCTGTCGACGACAAGGACATCAAGGCTAAGTATGAGAAGCAAATCATTGAGCACTCCGGCATCAGACTTATTGAGCCTGAGCTGTTCGGTGGATATGACCCCAACAAGAAGCAGCTGCTTCACGAGGTTGTCATTGAGGAGGATCTTGAGCCCTTCGAGACGTCCAAGGAGACGGCCGAGGAGTTCAAGCGTGAGCACGGCGACAAGGTCGAGATCTTCGAGATTCCCGACAGCGGCCAGTACACAGTTCGCATGAGGAAGGGCGCTGGTCTGTGGATCCCCAAGGCCTTGCGTTTCGACCGTCTTGTTGCTGGTCAGATCCCAACTGGCTGGGATGCCAAGCGATACGGTGTACCCGACGACATCATCTCCCAAGTCGACCCTGTGGCTTTGTTCGTCCTGGTTTCAACGGCAGAGGCTCTGATCTCGGCTGGTATCACGGACCCTTACGAGTTCTACAAGTACGTCCACGTCTCCGAGGTCGGCAACTGTGTCGGCTCTGGTATGGGAGGCGCTGCTGCCCTCCGAGGTATGCACCGCGACCGCTTCCTCGACAAGCCTCTCCAGAACGACATCTTGCAGGAGTCTTTCATCAACACCATGGCTGCCTGGGTCAACATGCTGCTGATCTCGTCCTCTGGCCCGATCAAGACCCCTGTTGGCGCTTGTGCGACAGCTGTAGAGTCCGTTGACATCGGTTACGAGACAATCATGGAAGGCAAGGCTCGCGTCTGCTTTGTTGGTGGCTTTGATGACTTCGGAGAGGAAGGCTCGTATGAGTTTGCCAACATGAAGGCCACAAGCAATGCTGTTGATGAATTTGCTCACGGTCGTACACCCAAGGAGATGTCTCGGCCTACGACTACCACCAGAAATGGCTTCATGGAGTCTCAGGGTTGTGGTGTCCAGGTCATTATGACTGCCAAGCTTGCCTTGGACATGGGTGTCCCCATTCACGGTATCCTCGCTTTGACAACCACTGCCTCTGACAAGATCGGCCGCTCCGTTCCAGCGCCTGGCCAGGGTGTCCTAACCACTGCTCGCGAGAACGCTGGCAAGTTCCCCTCGCCTCTGCTAGACATCAAGTACAGGAGGCGACAAATCGAGCTCCGCAAGAAGCAGATCAAGCAGTGGCAAGCCAACGAACTCGAGTTCCTTGCTGAAGAAGTCGAGGCCATGAAGTCACAAGGCGAGCAATTCGATGACAAGACGTACACAAGCGACCGCGTCAACCACATCGAAAAGGAAGCCCAGAGACAAGAGAAGGAGGTTCTCCGCAGCTTCGGAAACAACTTCTGGAAACAGGACACCAGCATCGCTCCTCTCCGTGGCGCCCTGGCTACGTGGGGTCTTACGATCGACGATCTTGGTGTCGCTTCCTTCCACGGTACTTCGACCAAGGCCAATGACAAGAACGAATCTTCTGTCATTTGCCAGCAGCTCGAACACCTTGGCCGTAAGAAGGGCAACGCCGTGCTGGGTATCTTCCAGAAGTACCTCACCGGTCACCCCAAGGGTGCTGCAGGTGCTTGGATGATGAACGGCTGTCTGCAAGTGCTCAACACCGGTTTAGTGCCTGGCAACCGCAATGCCGACAATATCGACGAGGTCATGGAGAAGTTTGACTACATCGTCTACCCAAGCCGCAGCATTCAGACAGACGGCATCAAGGCCTTCTCTGTCACATCCTTCGGTTTCGGTCAGAAGGGCGCTCAGGCCATTGGTATCCATCCCAAGTACCTCTTCGCCACCCTTGATGAGGCCACCTACCGCTCTTACTGCACCAAGGTTGATGCACGACAGAAGAAGGCTTACAGCTTCTTCCACAATGGCATGATCAACAACACACTCTTCGTTGCCAAGACCCACGCGCCTTACACGGATGAGCAGCTCAGCTCCGTCTTGCTCAACCCCGACGCTCGTGTCACCGAGAACAAGAAGACGGCCGAGCTTACATTCCCTTCTGACTTCATGGACTTGTCCAAGAAGACGATTCCCGCTGAGAAGAAGAAGACGATGTACGAGACTGTCACCCAGCTAGCATCACAGCTGCAGACCAAGAACTCAAGTGTTGGTGTCGACATTGAAGATATCGACAGCTTCAACATCGAGAATGACACCTTTGTTGAGCGCAACTTCACTGCGAAGGAGATCGCTTACTGCAAGAAGAGCGCTGCACCAAGAAGCTCCTTTGCCGGCAGGTGGAGCGCGAAGGAGGCCGTGTTCAAGAGCCTGAATGTCCCCAGCAGGGGCGGTGGCGCAGCCCTGAACGAGATCGAGATATTGAGCAACGAGCACGGTGCTCCTACTGTTCAAGTAAGTGCACTTTTGCCTAGAAAACTGGACAATTTTACTGACTGCTCTACAGCTACACGGTAATGCTGCTGCTGCTGCCGACAAGGCTGGCGTGTCGGAGGTCAGCGTCTCCATCTCGCACTCTGACAACCAGAGCATCGCTATTGCATTGGCCAAGTTTAAGTAGGCTGTGTCAGAAAAGACAAGGACAGTGTATTTTAGAGATGGCTTTCATTTTGCGCCGGGCACTCTATGGGGCGTTTGAGGGTCATGATTCGTTTTTGGGGGACTTTTGCTTCTCAACCGTTATAAATGTAAACACATGAGATAAACGACACAGAAAGGGTTGGGCATGAGGGACAACCGCACTGCACTGCACTGTAGTGTAGATAGAGGGGGATGACAGGTGGCACGCGACGGGGGCACAACGAGCGAGCTACTGTAGTAGAAGAACGTCTTGTGCGGAGTTCTGACTAGAAACGTTCATAACGTAGAATATGATGTGTCAAGACAAAGACTTTCGGGTGCCAATGCTTTTTTTTTTTTTGTGATATACTTGTTTTCAGTGCGGTTTTGATCTCCCCAGAGTATAATTCTCTCACATCGAAGAAGCTTCTAGACACATTAGGCCAGAGAATGCTTTGTTGAATACGGAGTATAGCCGGTCAGACAGTGATTCTACGCCAAGTATATTTGTATTGTGAAGAGTGCTGACAGATGGGTTGACTAAAATAGGTCACAGGGCACGTGTTGTGGAGCACAAAACATGTTAAAAGGCTACCTGAGTAAATAAAGGAAGGTCAGTGTCATCCAGCGAGCGCCCTCTGGCTTTAGCAAATGCAGACAGAGTATGCTTTGACAGCCCTGTTTCCGGACATGTAGCAAAGATCCAAGGGGACACTTCTATGAAATGACCTAGGTTCATAGAATATCGATCACATCTTCCAAGTGTCCACTCGAGACGAGACCCGAGGGAAAGCGTGGGAATTGAGAACGAAGAGACATGAATCAAAGAAGGCAACGCTAATCACAGCCATGGCCCATCAGCAACGTCGAGACAGTCCGGTCCAACAAATCTTGCAAGAGCCAATCTGCGGCATCCAACAAAGGTGACACACATACACAAGAAACAAAGATTTTCTGTGTCCCTCCTGATGCCAATGTCCGACATTCCCGGCCAATTTTCCCAGCGGACTTTCTTCGCCTGATCCTGCCCACTACAAAATCCCGAATCGACCGAGCAGATGGACATGCTGTCTCTCAGCGAGTATGCCATCATCGCGCATACCCAGGTTCATTCAAAGTCAGAATGCAATGCTTGCTCAGCCACGAAAACCCCACTGGCACACACGACAAGGAGCTCGGCCTGTCCCGCACGTCGTACAGTCTGAACAACGGTAGTAGCCTTGCAAACCTAAAAGCTCTTGCAAAGACTTAGACTTGTTCAACTACACCCTTGCCCAGGCAGGACGTCATGCTTGTCCTCACAAGCAGTGATACCAAGCACCCAAGGGTCCAGTTGCTGCGAATAGCGGTATACATAGTACAGCTTGTGGAACAGGTGGCGCCATGTGCACGTGTGCAGCCGTGAGTTGCCAAACATGGGGAAGATAAGGTAGTAAGCATGAGTACAGGCTCGCCTCGGGAGCACGAAGGACAAGCGAGGAGATCGGAGTTCACGACAACAAGAAGCTTCGAGAAACGTTGCCTGAGCACTATGCTGTGGTCCACAGTTACATGTTCACTCGCATTGGATTCTTCACTGGCCAGTGACGGAGCTGTACAACAAAAGGTAGATAGGAGCTTCGCGGTTGAATCGGAAGCGCTGGGAGCTGAGAACTACAAACAGGAAAAGTCCCGGCCCATCCAAGAACTCGTTCGGAACCCGGAACATAAGCCACGAATACCGAATGACGTCTGACAGGACAATGACAGCGCTGATCTCCCAGAGGCACCGTTCCATACGGACGAGATAAGCCGCTTAGAGATTCCACATCCCGTGTCGACGATCAAATATAGGCCCCCTCTCGAGGATTCCCAGCGAGTTTCGTCAGGCCCTCCCTCTCAATGGTGCGACGATCTAGGAATCCTCCGAAGCCGATCTTCGGCCCAAAGCCACTCAGCGATGTGCGGGAACGCTGTGCTGCTGCTACGTGCGATTGACTTGAAGATCACAACGAGCTCCAGCCCCTAAGTCGCATGAAAGCGGAACCGGAGACTCCAATAGTAGTGCAAAAACGAATCCCGCAGAAGACCCACAGCGGTGAATATCTCCTTGTCTCTTTCCCTATACGGCGCCCGAGGTATGTCGAGGCACAAGTATTGGCGAGCACAGGCGCATGACTGTGAGCCCAGCGGCTCA
The DNA here is from genome assembly GCF_026229845.1 of Diaporthe amygdali. Lineage (NCBI taxonomy): Eukaryota > Fungi > Ascomycota > Sordariomycetes > Diaporthales > Diaporthaceae > Diaporthe > Diaporthe amygdali. The sequence continues at coordinate 800,835 of NW_026517039.1, forward strand.
TATGCATGAGAAGATCATGGCGTCAGATGCAGTGCAGTCATGAGAGGAGGAATGACGAAAACAAAATTGCTTTTTCGTGGCCGTTGAGCCGACCAGGGCAATAGGGGACAAAGACACAATGCACAAAGGCTGGACACACCACGTCTGTGGCATTCCCAATGCAAACTGGCATCTGAACGCCCGTAGACGCACGGTTAAGACTCCATACAGAGGCAATAGAAGAAGTCATGTGCGAATGTTTGCTGCCAGGGTGGATGTTGTGCACGATGAAGGTCTCTTCAGAATGCCCTTCTCCCGCGTCGAATGTAACGTTCACGCCGAACCCCGCGTCGGACGGTTGATCAACAGCGATTGTTTCACAACATGAGCTTAGATGCAAGTGACTGCAAGAAGCTTTGCGGTAAAAAGGTCCAGGCCTAGGTGCGGCGAAAGCATCCTCTGGACTAGTAGCAACCACGACTGGCACTCGCGAAGCGGTCAGGTCTGGACTGGGTTGAAGGGATTGTCATCAATAACGCAATATCTCTGCCAATGGAGATAGGTGGTGGCTTGTGAATAATCATTGCCGCGAGATGAAGTCATGTGAGGCAATGTTGATCAAGGAGAGACTGGCTCCGCCGGCCTCCCGGCGAATGGGTTCGTCAACAACATTGCTTTGTAAAGAGGTAAGCAACTTTTTCCTCGGGGTACTGGAAGATCAGCTTTGTCCTCGGGTTTCACAAAACGGTAAGGGCCACGAGTGGCTGTGAGAAGGCGGAGTCTGTGGTTGCTGTCGATCAATAATCGCGGCTGAGTGAGCTTTGGCCAGAGTGAGACAACACAAAATGACTTATCGAGGCAGTTGCACATTGACGGGCAGTACGTATCACGCTCGTGCTGCATACTGGATCCCTTGTCCAATCAATTGAAAGAAACCAAAGACAAGACACTCTTAAGGTGAGCCTGTCGGAAAGTCAGGATGGCATTGGATTTGCGATTGCTTTACTGGCGCGGTAAAAACTCGCGCCGCGTGCTTTGTGCTTTGTGTCCGCGTGGAAGAAACCTGCGTTGAACGTGAGGCCGATATGACGAAGCTGCAATTGCATCGGAGTTGTCGCCATACCAGGCAAATGGGACTCATGAGACATTGTTGCGCCTGCAGCCCAATGTTACCGACCATTCAGCTCTTGCCACAATTCTGAGGTGCGGTGGGTCGCTGCCGCAGGATACGCAGCACCTGCATACGGATACAGATAGTCGACGATCCCCAGATGAGGCACAAGCGCCGGAGCACCCTCTCCTGGGCAAACTCCTGCAGGACCGTGTAATAAGTGATCGTTCCAGAAACAGCACTCTGACGCATGAACGCATGCAGGACCTAGATGACAGGATGACGCCGGAAGACGAAGGTAGGTTCGGAAAAGCGAGCACGTTCAAGGAGCGACAAGCGCAGACGATGATTAAGCCATTCCTGCAGGCCACTTTGCAGTGTCTTGGTCAATTTCCAGAGTCTCGGTGCCAGACTCGACCGTACGCAGGTACACACATAGTGGAGTGAGTGCTGGCTTAAGTAAGCTTGGCCCGAGTATTAATTCAATTCATCAACAGCCAGCCACTCCAGCTTGGAGGATTAGTGAGACATGTTCCATGTGCTGACCACCCACCGCTTAAACGCTCGGGTATACCTGACAGTCGCGCATCGGGTTGGAGCAGATGAGCCGATACTTGCCCGGCACCATCAAGCAGACGGCATAGGATACTCACGATGCAGTATCAGGCGCAGATGTGGTTCAGTTGCTGATGTGATTCGGAAGTTCCACAGGAGCAGGCTTCCCCAGGATTGTCAGGGACCAATAGGCCCGGTGACGACGAGCTGCAGCAACCCCGGCCAGAGATGAGCGTCGCGGCTGGAGACTGCCGTTTGACATGGGCTGTAGTGTCGTTGGGCACCGATAAGCATGAACGAGAATGTCTCTGCTCTTTGTTCATCAAACCGAGTCGAGTCCAGTCGTCAACAAACAAGAGCCTTGATCAAAGTAGGCGCATCGTCCTGCGGCGAATGACCGGAAGGTCTGCCCCGTTTCGGGTCAAGTAGACAACCACACTGCCGCCGCAGTCGCTTGATGGACGTCAACTAGGTGCCGGTGGCGATGGCACAAGTTGACGATAGAGCTGAGCTTGAGCTTAGATTGAAATTGACGCGGTCAAACCGGGCACGTCATTGTGCCCCTCGGATATTATACTGTAGAACAGTTCAACAAAGTTGCCGAGGTTCCCGCCCGTGTGTCTACGGCCAGGCCGCGAATGCGCGGCTGTCGCCGTCGTTGGGCCGTCGTGGGCCGTCGCAACTCTGGTCGGCCGACGGGCACCAAGAGTTACAGTCTGGCTGTGTGCGTGGCGGAGGAAAGCAGCCTGGCGAGAGAGAGGAACAACTTTGGGTTGTCACACACCGCGCGGAAAGCGGGCGAGGAGGGCGCGATTGGCGAGGGTTTCTGGCCCCGTGGTCTTCCCGCTGCAGCAGGGGCTGCATGGCCGATTCCAGAAGGCCATTGGAATCAAATGCTGCATTTTGCAACGGGAGGGCCTCTCACACTGACTGCCTGATCCGTGATGATACTGATCACAGCATGCACAAGTTGGTGTGCGACTTGGTGTGGCAGACTGTTGTAGTCATGCTCAGGGGTACTGCAGATGTCAAGCACAACCGGGAGTCAATCCGGGAGAGACGATTGAAGCCAGGTTGCTAGTGGCACATTAATGAAGTAGATAGTATGCGAGAAAAAAGCAAATACAGCGAGGGAGGGAAAAAAAAAAGTCTACCGGGTGTGGGAGAGGATTGGTGACGTGGTATCCCGAACGACCAACAAATTGTAGAGAGGCAGATAGACTAAGAAGTCACGATGGGGAGACAGCAAGGGAAGTCACGGAAAGGCAGAAAGAGTGCAATGGCTGCAGAATTGGGTGGGAAGGCGTGGCCAGCACAGCCAGGTAACAGTTTGCGCCTGCTGCTTGCTGCTGCTTGTGCCGGGCAATATTCTAGCGCCTTCTTGGCCTTTGAGCGGACACTGCTACCATACCAGCAGAGGCCAGAATTAGTAATTCGCTCCTTCACCTACATTCCTCACTGGCCGCCGGAAGGAATGGACGATTGAGTGAATTGGCTTCAGTGTCGCCGTGTGGGATTTTGTATGGCAAGTTCAGGGTTCCAGGGTTATCTGGCCGTGAACCACGCCACCTGGAGGCTGCAGTGGAGTGACGGCGATACGAAGGGGCAGGAGCAGTGGGCTGTAGTGGGATGTAGTGGGCTGTCACGATGTCACTAACACCTGCTCCACCAAACCTGTCATGCACCTGCTACAGCAGTCGGTACCAGATTCCCTCCTTTGGCCCATTTCACCCCATTCCCACCCTTTTGCACCCCACCCTCATCCCGCACTCTCTTTGCATCGCTCATCGCTCATCGCTCAATCGCTCATCGCCTCTCGCCCTTGATCGCCCATCTCTGCCCCCCATCTCAGATCTCCATCTCCTCGGCTACCTGGCCTGGCCACCCAGCCCAGCCTGACCATTCCCGTCGTCTCTCCCGGAAAAGTCTGATTGCAGCAAACCTTGGAACCTTGGGGAGCTAACTGGCGAGCGACCCTACCTGCCTACACGCCTTTTGCTTACCCTTGTCCTCTGCTAGCCGTGGAAGGGTCTGGCCAGGCTCGCGTACCCCCAACACCATCCATTCGTTCATTGCTCCTGTGTCGGGCCGTGAGGCATTTCGTCGGACTAAGCAGGACAGGACAGCAGAATTGGCCTGCCAGCCTGCCAGCCAGCCCTGCCCAGCACACCCTCGCCGACGGACCCAAGCGTCGCTCTTCCCCGGCTGTGCACACGCGCGTTGCTCCCAAGCTCGAGCCTTGGCTCAGCGTCAGGTCTGCAGTGGTCTCCGGACGGCCAGACAGGGCGATCCCTCGTTGAATGGCCATCCTCTCACCTCAACTATATCTCTATACTATTACAAGACTATCCGCCTATGCAATGCCGCATCTCGCTGCCAGCCGCCGACATGCCACCCCACCTGCCGAGACCCATGTGCCCAGGGTGGACATGTCTGGACGGGCCACGGCAGCAATGGGGAAACAGACGGCCTCAGCGCACAAGAGCAACCAGACCAGATCAAAATGGTGGCAAGCTACGATGTGCGCTCCCACGGCAGGGACAGCAGCGTGAATGAATGACAAGGCCAGTGGCAACTGTCATCGTTGAAGAGATGAAGCGGGGGACACAGCGCCATCCCATCGTACAGCGCTTTCGCTTTCTGGTCCTCTGTCCTGCCCATTTTCGGCTCTGCTCTTTTCAGACAGCCGGGATACCAGGTCACCCAAGCAGCCGTCGTCTAATGTGGTAGGCGGTCCGCCTGGTCTGCCCGCTGGCCGACAGCGCGTGCTCCCGCAACCGCCCGTCTGCGCGACTTGGACAGGGTAGAACCATGTCTGCGGTGTCTACCGTGGTACGTTCTCTCCCACCCCGCGGGCTGATGCGACTGACTGGATGGGCTGCTGGACTTCCGTCACCCTACCTGCAGCTTCAGCACGCGGCCGGTCGCTTGTTACCTCTCCAGCATCTGCGTGGTTCCTCGGTCTCGGTCCATTCTCCAGCTTCATTCCCTGTAGATTGATTATTCATGTACAACGCTCTTGTACTCCCCACGCCGGCCTTCATATACTGGAAAGCTCCCACGTTTCTTCTTACTCACGCCCACATGAACCAAAGCACTCCGCCTGCATCCTTAAAGCTCCACTTCCAAAAGAAAAGCTGCTCGTCACAGTCTCCACCTGCCTCGATTTGCGAGATCCTTAGTTCCATCTTAGACTATCTGACAGCTCAACCCACCTCGAGCGTCAACGTCACGCCGCCCGCCCAAGCACTTCCCAAGTCTGCCCAAGCACAGGGGAGCGCAGCCACCTCAGCCAACATCATCCAACCGCACACACAACAGCCCCAGCCTGCCACCCCCAGTGGCTTCCAGTCGATCTGGCACATTTGGCGCCTAATAAATTCCAATCTGTCAAACTGTCAACTGCCGCCTGCCTAATCAGCGAGGTGCCCATGTGAGACCTGCTTTTGGGCCGCGAACCCATTCATACCTTGCATATATGAACTCGCTGCCCATTCCAAGCCCTTACTCAACAATTTCAACCACTTCAAGGACCAACACACTTCCCATTCACCAGCACGGCGCACGTCGTCACAATGCCTTCTGGCTCACAGAGAAAAGACTCATTAGCGAGTCACGACTCGTACGACCGGAGGAGCAGTGAGTCTTACGGCTCACGATCTACAGCCCCCACCTCCGTCTACACAAACTCCAGGCCCTCAGAAAAGTACAGCAAACCCTACGTCCAGTATGTCGAAGGCCAACAAGACCTTTCCCCGGCTACCTCGTCATATCCACGGTCTTCCGTCGACACGTACGCATCCACCGATGCATCAGAAGAGGACCTGACCCTGGAGCGGGAGGAGGACCTGGTCAGGGCCAACGAATCCGACTACATCCCACCTCTGCCTGCTTACCACCATGAGATTTCCGAACCCAACATGCGACCCTCAACACCCAAGAACTTCTCCCAGCTGTTTCCTAGCATGAACCGTCTTTCAATAAGACATGATGACTTCACGACAGACGGCAACATGAACCTTCGTGTTGACACCATCGTGCCCGGGAGGAGGAGAACCGCCATCCAGCTCTTTCACCTGCGCATGTATGACTTGGCAAGGCGAGAGTTTTCACTTCGACGATACTGCCGCGACTCAGGCCGCGAGGTCTGCAGCTCAAAGCGCAAGTTTGTCGACCCAGCCTCGTCGAGCAGGCCCTCCCTCCAGCGGTCAATGTCTAGTGCCATGAAGGCCATGGCAAGACCCCAGGCCAAACGCACCAATTCTAGCGGCTCGTTTTCCAACAGGGAGAGACGTCCAAGCACGTCGCACTCCCGCGATACAGAAGCCGACGTCGCGAGCCTGTCCTCTCGCGCTTCAGACGGCGATCACAGGAGCCACCAGCCTCACCAGCCCACCAATTCCGTCAAGCTGGAATTCAGCAACTATGCACGTGTGGATGTGGCAAGAAAGGGGCAAAAGGCCAAGAACAACAAGCGCTACGAATTCAACTGGTGGGGCCACAAGTATGTATGGAAACGAGTCGTTGAGAAGCACCTCGACGGCGTTGTCTCCTTCCACCTCGTACGCGATGGCGAAACCACTCCCGTCGCCCACATTGTTCCGGAGACCCGTTCACCAAACCAGGTCGAAGACGATGAGGCTTCCGGGGGCTGGGTCCCGCCCTGTTTTATGTGGATCAACGACCAGTCTATCATCGACGCCGTGACAGACGTTGCCGAGTAAGTCTATCAATAATATATTACTCCGAAGATCTCATCAACTAACATCACGTAGCGTGATCGTCGCAACCGGTCTCATCGCTCTTGTCGACGACTGCATCAAAGAACGCTGGCAGCCCAAGAAGAGTCATCACATCCCTGTTCTTGGCGACGTGCAGTATGTCGGTCCCCGTGCCTTCGTGCAGCGCGTTTTCAGTTCACGGAGGAACTCGGCGAGCCAAGACCACCACCCAAAAAGCCCATTGCGCAACTCTGATGCGATAGACGTGTATTAGATGGCCCTTTTCCTTTTTCTTATTGATGTTCCTTTGATTTCCCTTCATTATAAAAAGCGGCATCACTGTATATCCATACAACATGCAAAGGACAGTCATCATCAAGCGGTCTCACAGTACCAACAGCATCACGGAGTTTGGCAACGGGCCTTCCTTTTCTCTGGACAGGGCATATGACATAGGAGGCACACAGTACAGGTCTGGTAAATTAACGGGGCAGTGACGTGAGCAAAGTTCTGTACAATACTAGTTCTGAAGGATCTCTTCACTTTATTCAAAGACATGTCTTCTCCTCCGGATGACAACGTACATCACGGAGACGAAACATTCGATCCACGACTCGGTATCAAGTTTTCCATGCTGCAAACTTTGCAAATTTGCTTTGTCTGATGTTTGCAATAAGCTTCCCGTCGCACCCATGGTGTGATCGGTGATCTTCCAGTAGGTCCCCTCTCTCATCTGCAGCCGATCATGCACTCATGAGGTTGCACGTCCTGCAGTTTACTTTGCCGTTCCGGTGTCGCAGGGAATTGCGTCCAGACCTCGCTACACGAGGGGACCGGCAGCTGGAAATACCACGGGGCAGAAGCATCGGTACCGATTGAGTTTCACGCTGCCATACTTTCTGGGACCCCAACCAGAACAACAAACCATGGCAAGCCCAGCCAGCCCAGTCAGGCGCGGCCGGCGGACAGTCGGAATGCTACCTGCCTGCCTACGCGCCTCGGGATAGGTCTGCCTACACGGGTCTATCCCGGCGCGAGCTGGGAAGCAAATGGCAGAGGACACCCCTCCCCCGCGTAGCATCCCAGGTACGATGTACCCTTGCCTGGGTTTTGATGGGAATTGGATGAATCTTGTCCCCAACGGTCGATGTATTTTCCCATCATTCTCTGTCACGTGTAGCCTGCATGTGTCCATCCATCCATCGATGGATGGAACCAACCAACCGAGCAGCAGGGCTCTTGGGACTTCGGACGAGGGCGCATGCAACTCACCACACAACCTAACTGTAGTCTAGGTACTCGCACATGCAGATCTGCTTACACCTCACACAGCAGGCGGGAACCACCCCTCCCACCCTCTCTTCACAAGCAATTCCAACCGCACGACCAATCCGGCCTGCGATGCCAATAATCGTCTTTTTTCCACCTGCACCCACCACCTCACCTCACCTCAGCGCGTTACCCATCTCAGCCCGCCCGGCATCTGCGTCTGCCCCCTTTCTTCCACCCTCCTTCTAGCCGAGGAGGGGAAGGAGACTCGAGATTGGACCCGGAGCCTGGTGGGCTCACCCTCACCCGTGATCTATCTATCGGCCGTGCGACTCGACGTCTGAAAATTGTTTCGCGGGCTGGTGGGAGTGGACGGAAGGGGTGGGGCGTTCCATTCGGCAGGGCCTTTCGCTCGCTCGCCCGAGATGGCACGACAGACCGCGTTGCACGGCAGCTGCTGCGTGGCTCAGCTTACTCTCCCTCTCCCGGGCGGGCACCGCCGGGGCGGCCGATGATAGCTCAGCTGCGTTCTTTGCTGCCTGCCTGCCTGCTTGTGAAGTGTGCGTTTTCGTGTTGACCCGTGTTCGTCTTTCTGAACCTGCTCGCTTCGAGGTAAGGGCATATGCATGTGGCTGCCTGAGGCAATGGGAGGTTAGTAAGACTAGTGTGGGGCATTTTTCCGCCGTGAAAAGGCTCTGATCCGCGTCCCGATTCCTTCTTGTGGCACCTGGCTGTGTTACACGGCCGCAATGAGATCTGCGTTCTGTCAGCTTGTGAGGTCAGCCTTGCAGAAAGGCGGGCATATGGGAGGGATTTGTCTCGGGAGATGCTCTAGTATCCTCGTCGGTCATCAGCCCTAAAGGTGGGTCTGGGGTTTCTGTTTTGCTTCTATTAATGGGACAATGCATTATCTAGGGTGGATCTAGCACTTTCGGATTTGCCGTGTCGGGTGTGTTATGCAAGCCGCGCCCAGGACAGTGAAGGCAAGGCTCTAGGTGGAGAATGCGGCTCGGGCCTGTTGGGCCTTTGATCACTCTGTTTTCTGTTCGGTGAAGGATGAGCCGCTAGGGTTGCTCGATCGAGCGCTGTACGACCAAGCATTTATGAAAACTTTTGTGATGTGATGCGCATAAGCAATAGTGCTACAAAATATACCTACGTGAACGAGTATTAGAGTACCAGCATGAAGCTCTTACACATGTGCTTGGCATCTTCTGGAAGTCTGCGAGACGTTCATCGGGAATATGCCTGGCTCTTGAGATTTTTCTTAGCATCAGTTGAGTATATCTTGGGGATTTGAAACTCTTGGGTGGCTTGAGCGACCTGGCCTAGCCTGACTTGATGGCCTGGTGTTCCCTCAAAGCGCGGCAGTGGAAGAGCTGCCTGCGATTGATATGACGGCAGTGTAGCTGAACGGTCATATCGGGCCCTCAAACCGGCAAAGCCTTGTATCAAGATACCTTGGCTGTTCCGTCATGCAATCGACGCATGAGTCTTCATAGTTATCTCTATCGGTGGATATTTTGTACCGGCATTTTTGCAATAAATCGATGTGGCTTTCACTCAATATAGCCGGGCAATGGTATCCTTTTCTATAGATTTGCATGAGCGTTAGGCAAATTCCAACAGCGGATCCAGCTGACGCATTTTGAAGTGAACGTGCAGTCACCTGAGTACAATCGAACCTCATCGCACTCCCAAATCGTATCGCAGGCTTGAGAGAATGAGCATGCACAGGGTCTTCTACCATGCAGGTAACACGGTAAGTAACAAAGCCAGTGAGAGATGCTCGCAGAGGGTAGAACTTGATACTCAGACTGTAATCGTGGTAATATTTTCACGTTGAAGCGGAAACCATATCCTGGGACGGGATGTTCGGTCCCGTCGACTTCGATTTCCCCGGAGTCTATCATGGGACATGGCTCCGAGATTAATATCGACTTATCATCTCGACCTCAGCTCCACCATTTATTACCCAGTCACCATGTTCATTAGCTCTGCGGTATTTTCGTGCCTGGTACTGTTACATCGTCCTCGGAAACCAGCTGCGACGTCACTAATGCAGATTCACACGGGAGAACACCGCGTGGCTGATGATTCTAGAGGCCATTTCGGTAGCTGAAACAAATCGATCAGCGCTCTCGGCCTGTCTTCACTGCCTGATGGAATAGAGTTTGATGGCTGCTGGAGCGTCAGCTGCTGCCCTTCAGAGTCGAGGTCAAGACAACATTAGAAGTGTTTAATACAAGCGTTTGGAGGTCCAACAGTAGGGTTAAAGAGTGGTTCAACTGAACAATTTTATGCTCACTTATGGAGCTGAGATGAGACACCAAATCAGATTGTAATAGCCAGGGAGGTTCTAGGAAAAGATCAAGGTTAGGAGTTTGAAAATTCATTTTGCCTATATAAGTCCACTTGATGACTGATCTTTCCTTCCAGATTATTTGATGCCTTCCTGGGCTAAGACCCCAGGCCAGGATTCCGGCTTATGCTACCTCTAGCCTCATATTGTTACGCACATTCCCGAATGGGGTGGCCGGATAAAAGTGCGAAGTCAAGTGAAGAAACAATATTCTCGCACATGTCAAACCAGGGTACTGACATTCGTAAGAGGGCTGCGAGCTCAGCAAGCTCAGAAGAAATTTGAACGTGCAAAGTCCAGGCTGAAAGTCTCTCAATTTTTCGCTTTTTAAATATACAACTAGAAGATCACTAGAAGTGATATCGCTAATTCATTATGACGTTCACGGATTTTCCATAACGTCGATCTCCTGGACGGCCCAGTCCTAGGTATCCTGAGCTTTCGCCGTCGTCGTTTCGTGAATATGCCAGCGTAATTAATCAGGCCTTCGGTATCACAGCCTGGATTTATGTCCAAGTGATCCTTAATTACTCCGTTTCCACCCTCCTGATGAGCTGACCGGCCGAGAGCTACTTATTGGTTGCAGCACCTGGCCGAAGTCAAACCACCGCTGTAAAACTGCGTGCAAAGCTTTTCACCAGGAATAGGGTTAGCAGATAGAAGAGCAAAGGGGAAATGCTTTTAGAGAATAGGGCTTCTATTACCGGATAGTTGGGGTCCCGAACTTGGCAGTAATTCCAGTTTTGTGGCTGGCCGACTGGGGCACCGCAGCCCCAAGAGTTGCCAATATACTCGACACAAGCTCTCTTCTCCACTGCAGCAGCATCCACTGCAGCGGCAGCGAGGCAGAGAATAGAGATGGCAGTGAAACGCATATTGTTAGGCGCTTTGGTCTTTAGGATTAGATTCTTGAAATAGTGAAAGAGAACAAATTAAGGCTGTTGTGAATGATGTGGAATCAATCTTGAATTGCGCAAGAACTGATCTTCAATATTTATACAGTTCGCACTGACCACAATACTCACATACTATACAAATATTATTGAAGATCACTATCCATACTTTGGTTTCTTGTCAGCTTATTGTGGAGGGCTTTTCAGCTCACTGTTGTTAGCGCTGACATCTGTGGAGCCTGGTAAATTGAAAGAGCAGGACAACTAGACGCGGACAGTCGCCGAGTGTCCAGCGAAGGATCCCAAAACAAAGCAACTATCCTCAATACGTCCATAAAAGATGATTTGGGGCCCCCTCAGATCCAAAAGGAATCAATTCAGAGGATTGCAGCCTGAAGTAAATCAAGGGCTAGTGGGATGACCACAGGGCGGTGTATGCTTGTGTAACCAGCTGCCTGCCCAGCGGCTGTGCACACCCAAGTATACACTCTCCGTGTCATATATTACCGCCCTTTTCGAAGACTATGGTTATTACTCCCGACATGTTGGCACGACTCGTACATTGTGAGTCGTCTGTTCGGGTTGTGCGGGTGAGGCGGAAGGATTCGTGTTGAACATCTCACCATTGGGAGACACTAGATGCGATTCGGACGACGATCATAATTTGGCAAAGGACACTTCAGGCCGGGGGACACCAACTAGTCTATGAAGTTGATGATCCACCGCGTACATAGCCACATTGAGCAGCAGCAGTCTAGTATAATCGACACTTGTTTCTATGTCACGCGCAAAAATTGCCGATCGTCACTGCTTTGATGTTCTGGTACTCAGCCATGCCGTGATATTTGATTCCTCCCCGCCCATGCCGCTCCCATTGACGCAGCCAAATGGCCTCGCTGCAGAACCGGTCAGGCCTTCATGTACGCCAATCATGCCAAACTCGAGTACTTGGCCATAAGCATGACACACCCGATGTCTTTGCTGTAGAATACCTCAGGTAGACCGTGTTCCAAGCACCATGGTTTCGTTCGGCGTCCGCACTTCCACCCTCGTCTTGCGTTTCTTTCCACTAGCATCAAGAAGCCCTTCTTTCACCTTCAACCAAGAGCACCAATGAATACTAAGCATCAACGTCCAAGAGCTTGAGTATCCTCGCAACGCCTTGTTTGTCACTTTCAATTGTCTCTTGTAAATCTTCATCCACCCCACCATCTGTCCAGTCGCCACCGAAGTCGATTATCCACGCATCGTCATTCAGATCGATGATGATGTTGCTTGGCTTTGCATCACCCCAGATTCCTCCCAAGGTATGTAGGGTTTGAATCGTCTCCCTGATTTTGCCTGCTCGTTTCCCCCGCAGTTCCTGTAGAGCATCTAGATCCTGACTTATGGTCTTCTCGAGATCCCGGAGTTTGTATTCGGAGGGTATCCACTCCTGTAAAAGCCCCAGGATGACCCCATTTCCCGGGTACTCAACATAGCCTTTAAGCGCTAGGACTTGTAAAGCTGCCCTTCTATTTGCTAGACCGGGAGAAGCCTGTGAGATTCTCTGAAAGCAGTCGATCTCGCGCACAAGGCTTGAATTTCGGAGTCCGTCTCGCATAGCTTTACACAAGAATGTTTAATTTGGCCCATCAACTGTAACTAGACAGACAGTGCCATCGCCCCAGATGAATTCCTCGATGACTCGAATTTGATGAGTTGAATATCGGAGTAATGAATCATCGGCTTGTATTTGAGCTTGGTTCTCCAGTAGGGCCCTCCCATCGTCGAAAGGTATGCAGTATGCTTCACTTGGTGCTATTGGTATAAGGACAGGTCCATAAAGTCTAGTTGTCGATTGTAATCGGTAATGCGATGCTTTCGGATACAGAATGGCGTGCAAAGAGGAACCTTGGCTCGGTTGATGCTCATTAGTTGAGTTTGCAGCTGTAGACTCAGATTCCGAGATTATGGCCTCAGCTGCCTAATGAATGGGGTCGAGAGCCTCGTCCATTAAAGTTTGCTATTCGTCGTCATCATCTGTAACGAGAGATTGACCAAGGAGCATAATTAGCTTGTCGACTAATGGCAAGCTTTGTGACTCCTCATCGGAGGTTTCTGTCGTTTCGGATCTGAACAGAGACACAACAACGCGCTCGCCAGTCTTTTCCAGCCGAGAAGTGACCTGAGTACCTTCATGCTCGTCATGGTCGCCAAAGATTGCAAATTAGTCCATTTTGAGCGACGTTCCCTGCAATGGCCGGAGACGGCACTGGGACGTCCGCCAAGTGTCAAGTTCGTACAAAAGGTGTGAGTGTGAAGTCGAGGCGTAGCTGAATGGGGAGACAGAAGCTCTTTACGTAAATACTTTGCCCGTAGTCGCCCTCACAATCAGTCGCAGTTGGCGATCGGTCATCGCGGCAGATTGAGAGTTTTGCTGTAGGAGAGATGATCCACCTGTGCCGCATTCTGTATAGAAACGTTGAAAGGTGCAGGCAGCAGCCCCAACGCTATTTATTTCGGCACCCTTGTCACGCCCTCACTGTCTCTGCTTTTATCGAAGTGCAACCTCGCCTGTTCTTCGCGCGAGATTCAACTGGTTCATTGTTCTTAACTCAAGATCACTTCACGTCGATGCACAATAGCAGTTGTCCACTTTGCACCGATGATGGCCAACTTGAATGATCAGAGCAACGGCTCACACACAGACTATGAGGCCATCCACGCGGTTGACGGAGTCACGGCTTTACCAGTCACATCGGCCAACACGGCGCTCGAGGATCAAGAAAGTCGCGATAGACGTGAGTCTAGATTTGCGGGGGCTGCCGACTCCACCTCATCGTCGGCCGCAGAAATAGGGAGTCCAGGTCCAGTCTCACCACCACTGCAACCACAATCGTCTCTACTGCTGTGGAATACACGGGAAGGCAGAATTGCTGGATACAAACGCATGATCCAGACAAATGACCTTCCAGAGCAGCGGGCCAACTTCGAGGCGCTTATAAAGTACTACGGAGATGGCGGCAAAGTTCCTGAAGGAGATGAGGAGGTTTGGGCATTTGATGGGCAGGTCTCCTTTGGCATCAGGTTCTACACAAACCTCAATCAGCCGCCTGACGGATGCTTTAAAAAGCACAGGTACTGTGATGTAAGAGGCTACCGCATCCGCTGATACTGGTCCTGGGGTCCCACAACCATTGCCACCTTTCCTAGACCCGGCCATAGCTCAAATCTGAGTTGCTGACTCTTTTCTCTTTTGGCAGAGCTCGAAGTGGCATCAACTCAATTATGTCCCTAAGCCCCATGAGTATTTGATTGCTGATGCTAGGGGAAGAGTTATCCTGTAGAGAGTTTGACAATGTTGGTGTTGACGTGGAGTATGGGCTCTTTCAATTGAATTTATCGCATTTGAAGTCCCTTATTCGCACAGCTTAGAATACAGTTTCACAGATAGCATAGGCAATTTGACTTGAGTTGAATCTTGAACTTTCCAAGCAAGGCAAAGTCCTCACCAAAGACATTGCTGAAGCACTTACTAATTATTTTTCAAGCTCTTAAGGTAATCTCCCAATTTCTCATAGGCAATAATAACTACAAGTGTGATTTGAATGCTAAGCCACATGTCCGTCAGCCATACATTAGCATTCCTCTAGATACTAAGTGCCAGCCGCACAACACAAGCTGCCCAGCTCGAGCTGAAATCCAGCATGGTTGCACTCACTTCACTATCATGGGCACCTGCAAGGTCGTACAATTGGGCCGCAGGACGAGCGCTTAGAGGCCTACCGGCTAATAGAGTGGACTTTATTTGCCTACCTCGCCTTTCAGGCGCTAATTATGATCGACATAGACCACAGGTGAAGGATTCTGGTTGCATCGGGTTCTGACCGATGCCAAGGTGTACAGCATCATGGATACTCGCATCAGCAGAACATTGGCCTTCTTTAAACAACTACCTATGTGCCTCGGCAGATAGTTGTTGCAGCCTGCTTCAAGCCAGGCCACATCTATGCATCGCGATATTGGTGCAGTGGTTATTTGCAGAATCAAAAGACCAGAAAGCGGTTTTGTTCAAGCGTATCTCGTTTTGCTTTTGAAGGATTATTGCCAAGAGCGCAGGCATGCTCATGAAACTGCATAAGGTGCCTCGGTCGCAATGTAATTCGTCGAATTGGAGCAAGAGAAGATGACTGCAGGTACATCGAACCTTGGGGCTGTCATGTTACCCGGTTACTTGCATCTCGGAAAATCAGGCAATGGGGGGCCAAAAAGCCGCCCAGATTCTAGGTGTCATCCAAATCCCAGGCCAAAGCAAGGTTGTTCAATGATTGGACTGCCTAGGCATGATCAGTTCATGGCGCTTTCGCTCATTATCAATAATTTTCCTCAAGTGATCTATTCTCCCTTCTCTTCTCTTGTTGTGCCAATCTTCTGCTAGAGTTGTAGAGAATGTATTTCCCGCGTTGGCTTCTCGCAACGCTCCCACTGGCGTCCCTGTCATCTGGCCAGGATTGCTACTGGCCCAACGGTGGGACGGCATCCACGTTGAAGGCCTGCTCGGTAGCTTCCAGCAATGAGGCTGCCGCGTGCTGCTTTGCGAATCATTACTGCATGACCAACGGCCTTTGCCTGTCGCCGACGGAAGGAACATGGTACCGCGGCGGATGTACGGATGAACAATTCCAAAAGACCGGATGCCCGAAATTTTGCGATACTAGTGACATTGTAGGCGCAAGTAAGTCGATTCTCCCATTGTTCGATCGTGATCCCGACGCGAGTCTCACAGGTGATGGCTGATCCACCGCCCTCCTCAACAGCATCCGACCGTCACGTCGGCGTGTGGGCATGCGCCTCCAGGGTTTTCGCCTGTAACAGCCTCGACAACTGCTCCAAGCAGAACTTCACTGTCGGTTCGTACAGGGCGGTGATAAATGCTGCCCTGTCAACGGACCTCTTCGACAGCGGGGCAACAGTGACGACTTCTATCACGAGCTCGACGAGTGTAAGCACAGGAGCGGCCAGCGCCGCGAGTTGTACGTCTACGCAGCAGGCTAGCCAGGGAATCACGACAGGTGCGGCAGCCGGGATCGGAGTGGGTGTCGGCCTGCCGTTGGCTATCGCGGTCGGCGCGTTAACCTTTATGCTCATGTGAGAGAAGAAGAGATCGAGAGTCGCACAGGCGGGCTCTCAGCATCAGTATGGCTACAGCCAGCAGCCTGGCTACACTCAACAGCCTGGATTCAACAATCAGCAGCCATACACCAACACGTCTTCGCCGTGGGGAAAACCAGAGGGACACTATGCTCCCACCGCCGAGGTCCCGGGACAAATGGTGCCACACGAGCTAGCAGACACCCAAGGCAGACACGAGCTTGGTCGTTGATCGTGAATGAATAAGTAGAGCTCCTTCACTATTTCAAATCACGCGGTCGCCATGGTGGGTCGATGAAACCTAGTAAAGGGGCACTGCACTGGAGGCGGCTGTCAACGGTACCATCTTGGCAATCCTAAAGGAGCATTGCTGCGAAATGCGGGCCGACGGAGCTCGAGGGCTCGGATGAGGATGTGTCAGACTATGAGCTTCAGGAGCCAGGCTGTTGCACCCAAGCAAACCTAGCAAAGGTCTGCATTCGTGCATGGGGGAGGGGGGTGAGCACGTCTTGGGATCGCCATGGCCGGGGGCGGTCGCACGGGCTTTTACGGATTCATCTTTCTCCCTCGACGGCCGGATGCCCTGAAACAATGTGCCTGGGTAGTCTCTTTCTCTTCGACCGCCGAGCTGAACTGAGCTGTCCGTACCGAAGACGTTGTGCCGCGATGGGGTGCTACTAGATGGATGGAGAGATAGTGGGATGATTGGCGTGCTGGCTGACGTTCAGTTGATCGGGAAGATAATCCGATCTTGTGAATGCAAAACATTTTGAATAGATATTAACTTAATCGGTATCCCTATATCACCGCCTTACAAAGAGTAGATAATCTCCAACCAGCTATACTCATTATCAATTGCTGAGATCCAAAACATTTCAGAGCTTGGAGCTATGAAACAGTAAAAGTAGCCGGGATTTCGAACGTTCAAGCCGGGCTATACAAGAAGAAGCTGGATAGATGGAACGTCAACTGTATCCAGAACTTTGGACGCCCGCCATCCTAACAGTAATATGAGATGATTGCAGGAACGCATTTCGCTTTCAGGTCATGCTGTCCGTATGCGCTTCACTATCATACATTTGTAAACACCTCTGGCAGTCTTTCGTCCTCGTAGTTGGGTACAGTGGTAGGAGTTGGAAGAGTTGGAAGCACTCGTGCTGAACCACCCGAGCTGGTCCACCAACAACAATTTTCAATGCCGTTGAATGTTTCAACTGTATCGTTCACCGATGGGTATTTATCGTCTTCTTCGGGCAAATTTTGAAACTCGAGTCACTGAGAACGCCACTTGGACAGCTACCAGATTGCTTGACGCCGTCCTCAAACAGGAGTAAGCTGAAAGCGGTACCGATACAGGGCCCAAGTTGCCGCTGCTATTGCACCGAAGACCAGCACATTCTTGATTGCGCCCATGATGTACTTTTTACCGATTCTCATTTCCTGGCCTGCCCACCCAGCAGCGGCGTTGACGTGTGGGAACGGCTCGTCAGGCACTGGCTTACCCAGAAATTCACAAAGTGGCTCCCATCCGTCCTCGACCGACCACTCAAGCAGCCGTTCCTTGGGCACGAGTCCACGAATCATATTACAGTGTTCTAAAATGGCCAGTACTGATCAGCTAAAGCAGCACATATGGGCAAGCTGGTGTCAGGATTGTCAACGTCTGACTCCTTCAACTTACCACGATACACCCACTTCCCATTCCTAGCCATACCAGTCTGAATATTTCCATCTAGCGCCCGGAACAAACCGGGCCACATAAATCGTACATATACATGCCTAGAGTATGTTGTGTTAATGACCGGGACACCAAAGATAGAGACTCATGGGTGCAACACAGCGACTTTCACAGGCCGCAGCCTAACACATCACTTCGACTAACGAGAAACAGAGCTCAAGAAAACGGAAAATTTACGTCCTTAGAAGTGAATAAATGATTTGCGGAAGCAGCTTACCATGCCCAGAAACAGTCCCGACTGAGGAAGGACAGTGCCAGAAGGGGCCAGTGGCCATTTGATCGCATGAGCGTAGTCGTTGCACTGTGATGCCACGCGTCTAGATCCCTACGGTAGTTGAGGACGACTTTGGCATCCGGATATGCGCCAATGAGCTCGGCAGCAAATACAGAGCCAGCTGCGTCCGTTACTGCAACAGAGTGACCTATGAGGGGGTCGAAGTCCTCAGCCGTGAACGTGGTGTTGCCGTCTAAGGGCCCGAAGAATCTTGATAGAAGGGCAGTGTGATTAGTCAAGCGTCTTTTTAATTTCTTCTTGCAAAAAGCTGTGAGTAGTCTTGTCTTACTTTTTTCGACACAATTTGACCCATTGTTGGGAGTAGTTTGGCTCCTCATAAATGATGTCCCACCCATGAAATGTGTGGTCGTAGCCTAGTGTTAGCAGTGCGTGCTGGAGCGACTCGGTCGCAGAGCGCGGCATCCCCACGCATAGGACCTGCATGGGCTTAGTCCGCGTGCGAGGCGGCGGCTCGGGCATAGCGTAGACATAGTTCTCGAGAAATCGAAAGAACCAATTATTCACTGTTGGCATTTTGGCGACTGTCAAGGCTTCCAAAAAAAAAAGTATTGGGGATGGAGGACAAGTGAAAGATGAAATTCAGTGCGGTGTGATGGGCGGACCTAAAGGGTCTTACAGCCCACTGGAACCGTGCCTGATCTCAAGCGACCGCTCACTTCAGAGCGTACCAGCACCAGGAGTCTACAGTCCTCCCCACTGGCGTTGACACTCTGACTGGACCAACAGGTGGGGTTTGGGGCTGCCGGATAGAGTGCAGGTAAGCTCCGCAGTCGTTTGGTAAATTGTGTCTGTAGGTAAAGACGCGGAAGGATCCCTACCCTGGATAGATTGACACCTAAGGAGGCGCAGAAGCTTGTTTCTTGCAGTACTGTAGTACACATGAGATGACCACACTGTATTGGCGCACTGTATGCGTCCTGCGTGCGGCAATCTCACCGTACCAAGAAATGGTCACAGCAAGCAGAACGGGAATTGTGCTTTGAAATTGAGGCTCTTTGCGGCTGGCTTGAAAGTTCGCAACATGGACAGGATCAGGCTTTAATTGCCATTGCAGGATATTCACACACTTACAAAGCAGCCCTCAGAGTGCATTACCTTGAACAAACTTAGCATTTATGTTGCGCTGCACAACCCCTTGTCGCACCTGTTAAAGTTGACCATTCCTTCGGGTGGCCAGAATACACTGCGCATCTCGACGATCTGCACCCGAAGCAACTTGTTTCCTCTCTTTAGTCTCTCGCTTCCTCTCGGAAGTAGTCGGAGCTTACAGATTCATTTCCAAAGTTGCGGTGCACACCTGCTCAGCAATCCGCCTCCGCTAGATTATGTTCAGTACAAATAATGCCTGACGCCAGAAATCGAACTAGTCGCAACGCATAAGTTGAATCATGGGACTAGCTTAGCTTCTCCCTCACCATCACACAAACTCGACGTCTTGTCGGACTTCTACGACCTTCATCGGGTAAGATGGATTCACGGTCTGGTCCGAAACTCTGTGGTAGGATCCTGTGTCAAATCCATAACCATCCGATGGCCGACCGTCCGATGGCCGACCATCGTTTTGATGTACCGCAGAGACCTGTGTCCAGGCTAGGTTTGGCTGGCTGGCGCTCATCGGAACCCACGATCCACTCTTGCTTTGGTCAGTGCTGACGGCTGATCTGCCCTTAGATGATCGCAAAGACGAAAAGAGGGACGATAATGGCTTGGGCATTTCCAGACCAGCGAACAAAGAAGGGAAAGACGGTGCGCAGCAGCACATGATGCTAGTAGCCATTTGAGTGATGTCCCAGATTGGGTCAAGAATGCTTGTGTCTATAGATGTAAAGAATTAGCAAGTTCGCTTCTTTAAATTTACAGCAGCTATGTCCCCCGTCGCTTGCACTGTGATTCAAGATTGGAACTGGAGTTAAACTCACATGCAGCTGAGTAGGCCTCGGCAATCTTGATGAAACCAACGATACCAGACCTGTAGTCACGTCAGTTTCTCGTACTTCGTTAGGTAGTGTATGTGAACGTACAAGCTCCCCACCGAGAACAAGATGCTCAGCCTGAACTTCTCACTAAAGCTCATTTGGAGAGTGGCGACGATGCGAATGGCCATGGCGATCATCACGAAGTCGATCACCGAGTTAATAGTCTCACTTGCAGCCAAGAATGCAGGTATCTCAATGCATTTTCCTCCGGACAAGGTCTTGTCCCAGGTGTATGCCACCGGCCAACAAAGCATCCACTTGACGAGATATACTGAAATAGTCCAGAGAACCGTGAGAACGCCGATGCACCACAGCCAGCGGACAAAGCGTTTGTTGATCCAGAAGATGCGATGGTAGAATAAGAGCAATGTCAACTTCGTGAGCAACTGGTTGGGGCAGAATTGCGGCGACATTGCCCATCCAACCTGGAGACTTGGTAAGTGTGCTATTCCTTTAGACTAGAAAATGGGAAACCCACTTTCAGCACGTGAACAATTGTCTCCGGAGGACCCATCGCAAGCTCTGTCAGGCTTTGGCCGTTCAGCACTGTCAGGACTATTGGGGAGGGTAAGGTCAGCTTGAAAATATTCGGAAAGGCCGGCAGCATGGTGGATTAAGTGAGACATACGGTACAGAAACATGAGAGTGTACACCAGAAAGAAGACCAGGGATGCCAGAGCCAGCCAACTTTCAAGGTTCACCTTTCCTGTGGTCTTCTTCGAGGCTGCGAAGCGCAAGCCTGTCGCCAGACAGCACATCGGAATAGTCACCACACATAAAATGAACCCTCCGAGTTGCTGTGAGTCTTTCCATACTTCAAGAGCCATCTTGGATTCGTGCGGACTGATTGTCGTTTCAAGCTGCCGTGGAAGTTGCAGTGTGCGCCAGAGAAAGTACCAAGGCCAAGCAAAGCGGAGAACACGGGAGAGAACTTGGACTCGGGACGTTCCTGATCAGAATGTATAGGTCTTGGGACGTGTCCTCGGCCTCAGAGACTGGTTGCCTAAGTGGTGGGTATACATTTGTTGGTGGTGCGGGCCCTCAGTCCAGGGAAAGCCATCCTTCAAGAGATCATGAGATCTTCATGAGCAGATAGCCTAAACGAGACGACTCCTTCGTAAGCATCAGGCAAAAATTCTTTAAATACATGAGTGGAGAAGCCGTGCAGCAACATATTTTCGGAAACAGTCCATGGCCGTTGATAACGGTGTGGCAGGCGGTGCCAGGCGGAGTCCAGAATTCCTGCACAGTGAAGTTTTCGCATGCAGATCTTCGCACAAATGAAGGATGGTACAGCGAATGGAGATTCCTGGAAATAACACTTTCATACTCGCAGAACGATATCGGCGAGGCTTCTAACCAAGACGCAGCGACGCGACGGGTATGTTGGCAGCTAGAAGCGAGAAATCGCTCCACTGCTGTCCCGCTCACTAGCGCCAACAGCCACCGCTGAAAGCAGTCAACAAGCCTCGCGAGTGGAACATTGAAATCCTTTGGTACAAATCTGCCAACGGCGTGGTGGTGGGTCTTTCTTTCTCCATAAGCACCGGCACGTCAGTCTTACAGCCCCAGTAAGGCCGAGTGTGACGAGGCGGCTAACTTCCCTGACAAGATCGGTGTACGGATTGGAATGGAATCTGTCGGTCACGAACTATGGTGTTGACTGAGAGTAATTTCTATTGGCTAACGGAGAAGTGGAACATATTGAATCACAAGCGTGGAAAATGGGTCTCAAAGTCGATCTCTAGACTACGAAATTCTGCTGCCCAAGCCGAAAACAGTTTGCTCTCAGCGAATCCTGTGGCCGATTATTTGGGGGGGGGGGGGTGGGCGATCTTCTTCACAGCAAGCCATTCTTCCAATGAGTACGAAGAGACACGTAACGCACGCGATATGTAGCAAGTTCGAGTTTTGGCTTTTCGTGCGATTGAACTTATTGTATTTGCAGGATGAATTCTAAATGATCTACATAATTCAATGGTCCAATTGAAGGAAGTAGCCTCCTAGGTATTATGTTGTTGTTCCTAGCTCAGGTTTTGCACAGCCTGCCGCTGTCATCTGGAGACCAATAATCGCTTCCGACGCCTGTATAGGCATAGAATAGATGGTCAGGATCGTACTTGTTCTTGACTTGGAGAAGTCGGTCATAATTGGATCCATAAAACTCTTGTTTCCAGTTACCCTTGTACCAAGAATCAACCTCATTGAGGTAAGATCCCGAGCCTGGCGTCACAGCTTCAAAAGCTGGGACTATCTCGTCGACAAGGTAAGCCTTCCGCTCCCACATGTCAGCCATTGGCCCAGTCCAATTCCAATAGCCTATAACAGTGCAAATTCCAAGGACGTCGCGAAATGCGGGCAGTACTGCATTGTCTGGGTGACCCGTGCTGCTGTTGACATGAACAGCCATGCAACCAAGCCAGAAATATCCGTCCTGGTATGTCGTCATGTTTCTGATAGTCTCAACTAAAGCCGAATTGGTCGTGGCGTTTTCAGACACGGAGCGAGGGAACAGGCGGTTGCTGAAGAGGATGTCCCCAGGCCACGGTCCATAAGGAAGTGGCCCAAGATCCCTGTCGTAATGCGCGTAATAGCTCGTGGAGGTGTGGGAGGAGTATGAGTACTCAATGCCCAGTGTTTTCAATTGCGCCAGATAGGGAGCAAGCAATGTGTCGATATCGCTGGTGCTGCCACCAGGGATGGTGAAACTGATAGCAGCGAAAGCAGTGCCAGTCACCTCAAACTCCACCGTATTTCCGCCATTAAGTCCGTCTGTGTATGAGGGCAGATACGCGTACCATTCCTCAATAGCTTTCCAGAACGTGTCTGCGTCCACATTTGAGGCATTATACGTCAAAGAGGCACCGCCAACCGCAGCATCCGGGAAAATCCTGGTGGTCATTGAGATGACGACTCCCCAAACGCCACCGCCGCCACCGCTTGCCGCCCAGTACAAGTCGGAATACTCGTTATTAGGGGTTGCAGTGATGTGCAGTCCTTCTGCTGTCACGATCTCCCACTCAAGCACGTTATCGGCTGCCATACCGTACAGCCCATTAATGAGCGAGTGACCGCCACCAGCTGTATACCCACCCGCAATGCCTGTACTGGCGCAAGTCCCGCCGACAACACGGTAACCGGCTTCAGCAACAGTCTTGTATAGGAACCCGGCGATGACTCCAGCACCTACTTTGACAGCAGGTCCGGTGTAGTAGTCGCTGATGAATTCGGGAATTATCACAGACTCGTTCAGGTAATGGGTCCATAGCGATAGCGAACCTTTACCGGTTGATTTTCCCATGAAACTACGATAGAGAGTAAGCTTAATTCTAGTAATGATCCATTGTCCAGTGAAGGGGATACTCACTCATGCCCTGTGTTTTTTATCACTAGGCGGACATTGTTCTCCTTAGCAAAATTTATTCCCGCAACGACATCATCCACTCCGGTGACGTTGATAGAGTAGCTTGCATAATTTCCAAGCTCACAAGGCTCGGTGGCGGGCGTAAAGGGGTCGCATGATTGGTTCTGAAAGGCCGCGTTCATGATGTCTGCCGGGTGCAAAACACTACATAAAAGAGAGCCATGTCAGGGGAAATGGTTAATGTTTTGTGCTGAGAAGGTAGAGCTTACTGAGTCTCGGCCAAGTCCCATTCTGTCTGCAAAGCTGCACAAGCCGTCTCGTCGAAGACGTGATACGGGGAGGTGTGGCAGACACTTGCAATAGGTACAGTTGCAATCAATCGGCCAGAAACAGTCTGATTGAGGTTTTCCCATAGTGAATCTATTGGCCAATTGGGGTCACCAGGAATGCTCATGCAAGACCTGTTCGTTGCCCCTGCCCTGACGGCCACAAACAGCACACCAAAGGCCAAGAGGGATTTGACTGAATGGCACCCCATGACAAAGGGTTTCAGAGAGAAACGTAGGCCAAATGTGAAAATACTGGAGGAATCTGCGAGCAATGTACGGGTTGCTCTTATTAAATACTTATATGTCCTGCCCAGGTGGGTGACTATCACGCAGTCTTGTACGGAGGGGCCGCCAGATCCCAACATTCCCTCACAATCCAGCGCACCCTGTGAGATGATGCTCGGTGTACCGGTAGACAGCCCACGGCATGGCAACATAAAGAACGAGTTGAAGACTAACAAGGAAGCGGACCACCTTGTGCTGTGCCTTTGATGTGTACCCGTTTGTTCCTTACGGTCATGGTTCCACATTGTCGGGACCAAGCGACTGGAGTAAAATCCGCAGGCATGGAAGTGCCATGACAATCATCGTCCCATCTTCCCCGTCCGCATATCACGATGTGTCAGTTCCCACTTGCATTGGTGGAAAGCTAAATTCTCACGTCCAAGGGAGATTCCAATGAACATGCCTAACCTTCAACCTATAAAGTGGATATCAGTTCCACTTCTACGAGTAGGATTCAGATGTGGAGCACATGAGGCTGTTCGGTATCTTGATACATTCACGCCTGGCGTGTCCATTTATTTAAGCGCCCATAGTACCCTGTTGCGGCCCCCACATGCGGTGGAAACGTGTCTGAGGTGGTACGTGGTCACTGCGAGTTTGCGGCTCAATTTTCGAACTTCAACCATAAACGGACGCAGGATAAATTTACCGTAGTACAACACTCCACACAGAAATGGGTCTTTCCCGACCCGGCGCCCTTCCACGTAATTGTTGGCACCATATCCCAGTAATTCCGGTCCTCTTTACCTGTGGGACACTTGCGTACTGTATGCAGCAACATCCAGATGCACATGAGCAATATTTGTCTTATTGTTGCCAGTGATTCCCCGCATTCAATGTTACTATTGCTGCGTTGTTCAGTATGTATGCCGTTTACACTGTGCGCACAGAGTACCTTTTCTTTTCAGCTGGCAAGGGGCTCCAAGTCTGCGGTCATGTACGATGCGCCATGTCGAGCAACTCGTACAGTGACTGCTTTCAAGCCTGCAACTACTGCTCAGGACCCCCTGCCCCTTTTACATCCCGACTTTCTGGTCGCGGAGGATGGAGGGTTCTTTGGCATCCTTGTAATTCACATTGCATCGCGATTGAGACCCTCTGGACTTTGTTCCATGCACCTGGATCCCCAACCTTCATCAGTCTCTTGCAACCCACCTGTTGTAACATTTGAATGCCGTGTCTTCTCCCAGATTTCTCCGGCTCGAATGACCATCTCGTCCATTCATTGATCAAAGGGCACTCACAGTGATTCGTAATTTCGAATCACCCGGAAGGAACAATGGCTCCCTCACTTTCAAGTATTTGGACAACGTCGTTTCCCCCCAAGCCAACCTTCACGGAGAAGGATGTCCCAGACCTCAGTGGGAAGGTTAGCCAACAACAGTTCCTCATTTCACATTGGACACTGTGACTGTCCCGGGGTATTCTACTTACCAGTTTTCTATTTCAGGTCTACCTTGTCACCGGCGCCAACACTGGTCTTGGGAAAGAGTTATCACGCATGCTCTACTCAAGGAATGGCAAAGTCTACGTGACAGCACGCACTGAGGAGAAGGCTAGTAAGGCAATACAGGACATTCAAGCCTCTGTACCGGAATCCTCAGGCGCATTAGTGCCTCTCGTCCTCGATCTTGCAGACCTCAGCACTATCAAAGCCTCGGCAGAGCGCTTCACGTCCGCTGAGTCGAAACTTCATGTACTATTCAACAATGCTGGGTACATGGGGCCTGAGAACAAGGTGGATCGAACACCGCAAGGTCATGAAATGCACTTCGGTGTCAACTGCTTGGGACCATTCCTCTTCACAAAACTCCTGACTCCCACTTTGATCGCCACAGCACAAGACAAGGCGACGCCACCCGGCACAGTCCGCGTTGTCTTCTTGACTTCTTTTGCAGCCGATATCTTTAGCAACAAGAACACTATTGTTGACATGGACAACCTGGACTTCCACGTCAACAAAGATGCCAAGTATCGCTATGGAGCCAGCAAGGCGGGTGATTGGATCTACGGTTTTGAGATGTCCAGACGCTATAAAAGTGATGGTATTATTGGACTAGGTGTCAACCCTGGAAATCTCAAATCAGACCTTTTCCGACAACAAAGTGCTATTTTCAGAGCCTTGACAGGTCCAATGAATTACCCGGTTGTCAACGGCGCGTACACTGAGCTGTGGGCAGGCTTGTCCCCCGAGGTTACTCTTGAAAAGGCGGGAAGCCTCGTGTATCCCTTTGGGCGCTTTGGCGCGATTCGGAAAGACTGGACAGCGGCGACGAAGCCAAGTGCCGAGGGGGGCAATGGAACCGCACAGAGTTTCTGGGATTGGAGCGAAGAGCAAGTGAGAAAGTATCTCTAGTGGCGACCAAGCCATTTTTCGTAATCAACTAGAGAGGAACGACGCTCGCGGGCCAAGCATGTATGTGCAAGCAGGGGAACAGATTCTAGAACCGAGTGGCCTTATTTTCCGGCTCTGGATTATCATTGAATACTAGTCAATTATATTGCATCCTCTGCTATAGTCACAAAACTCGTCTCGTCCAGGCTACCAAGGTGTGCAATAGGCATGTGAGCGTGCCAAGGTTGTAGTTCTTTTCCAGATTTCGCTCGCTGAATACTAATCACTGCCACGAGCACTTAGTCAGTCAACTAGCTCGGATATACCGAGATCCTCCTTTGCGTTGGAGTTGACAGACTGTGCTAATGAACGCAATTGCGCCAGCATACATCACACAACCAACGCGTTGCATCTCCACTTAACACTGTTGGAGGAACCACGCCTATCTGCATCGAACAACCAACAGAGTGAAGACCCCACTTCAGTCATCTCACCCGCATGAAGCCATCGACGAGATATTGTTATGTCGCATTGGTTCTGGGTTTGGAGCGCATCGGTGCGAACATAAAAGTGCGTTGGTTCGACTTAAACAACATCGCTCGTCACTCGTGTCAGAAGCCAATACCACAGACTCCGTTGAATATTTCGACATGGCGCAGAAGCAAACAGCTCTTATTCAGTCACAGGAGGCGGATCGCGCCGGTTTCCTGTCCCTTACGACGTCCAATACCGATGCTCTTCCACCTTTGCCATCGCCATACCACATCCTCGTCCGCGTTCTCATGGTGGCTCTGAATCCCAATGATCACAAGATGCTAGCCCATTACCCCATGCCAGGGCACGGGGTGGGGTGCGACTTCTGTGGGATTGTGGAGAGTGGGGGTGATGTCGAGGACAGTCCTCATGTACACCGGCGAGGTACCAGGGTATGCGGCACGGTATTCCCGTATGCAGCAGTGGATGCCAACAACAACCACCATCGCATGGGATCTTTCGCCGAGTACGTCGTGGTCGACTCGCGTCTTTTGCTGAAGGTGCCTGATCAGTGGAGTGACCTACAGGGGGCGGCCCTCGGAGGAGTGGGCTGGTCGACTGTTGGTCTCGCGATGTCAGGCAGCGACGCTCTGGCGCTTCCGGGCCGCCCCTCGATGCCGGCAGGAGAGAAAAGGCCCGTCCTGGTCTATGGTGGCGGCACAGCTACCGGTACCATGGCCATTCAAATTTTGCGACTGTACGTTCCGCCTCGGCCTAATCCCTGTCCCAGCTTTTATGCTCGGAGTAGTTTTATCTAGCATTGCATGCTGATTTGTCCTATGCTTCTTCTAGGTCTGGATACTCCCCGATTGCTGTGACCCAATCTGCTGAGTCTGCAGCGCTGGCTAAGCAATACGGCGCAGCCAGCACGGTCCGTTATACTGGAGGTAACATGAAGGACTGCCTTGAGACTGTTCGCAGCCTGACAGCGGACGGTCCACCCCTGCGGCACGCCCTGGATTGCATCACTGATGTCGACTCGGCCGCGTTCTGCTTCGGTGCAATCACGCGTACAGGGGGTCGCTATGCTTGCCTAGAGCAGTTTCAATCCGCATGGCGCACCCGCCGCGTGGTCCAGGTGAAGGAGGTCATGGGCTATGAGATATTGGGACGGGCGGTGGATCTTGGTGGGCCGGAATCCACCTACACCCGTGGAGTCAACCAGGCAGCCTTTGAGTTGGGGCAAGCATGGGCAGGAGAGCTGCAAGCCCTTTTGGACAAGGGTTCTCTTCAGGCCCACCCGATCCAACAAGTCTGCTCAAATGAGGAAGGGAACAGCTGTCCATGGGCCCGGGACGTGATATCGGGACTGCAGACACTGATGGCGGGTGACGTACGGGGCAGAAAGCTTGTCGTGAGAATATCCCAGTGAAGGGCTGACGGAGGATTGCATATATACCCACAGTACATTCTTGTACCAATAGGAAACGGAGCTGATATGCAGTTGGTGATATTCTGGGTGGGGCAGTCAGCCCATTGCGGCACAGCAGTACTTGGGGTCCGTTCATTGTTTTAGCACGGAACAAGTTAATACTGTATACATGCACGCCCATCATATTTCACACAGTTTTCAGCTCGGTCTCCACGCCGCACATGAGCAGGGACTTTTCTGCATTTCCGCTCTACATGGCATCAATCTCCACTCTTTTTTTCCGAATGACAAGTGCTGCTGGAGCACGATCGTCCTTTTTCAATAGATCATCCATGAACACAGGCCACATTCACTGTGGTACGGCTACAGCATGTATGCGATTGACTCATAGGAGTACCAAATATGGTTCGTTTACGCGAATAACCTTGTTGGGGCTACGAGCAACCCCAATTGTGTCGAACATGAGATCTATGTTGCGCAACGTACGCTCATGTAAATCCCAACGGAGATAAGAACTATGGGACTGTGGGACTGTGATCCTTTCCATGCAACTTCATGGGCGGTGACTCTAGCAATGGAGACTAGTACCGAATGGAGGCTGTTGAGACCCCATTCCTTATGCGATTCGTCTTGCAAACTAAGTACCTAGGTACTTGAGATGTTCTAATCTTGAATGGAGTGCTTGATTTCTTTATCTCAGCTAAGGCTCGTTTTTGGCCGCGAAGAGGATTACGCAGTAGTGATTAGATATTGCACAGACCTAGAGCGACTCCAGGAGGAAATGTCTTTTTCGAACTCCGAATCTGCATAGTGCGTCACCGCGAGGGCTCGCACCATAAAACACTGCCCCTCCGCGGGCCTCTCACGTTGGCAGCAACTGATAGTTAGCTTGCCCCTTGAATAGCTAGACTACTGTTCGATGGCTGTAAGATTACAGTGGATAGTTGAACGAACTGTTGGCTTATGGAATAACTCCACCCTACGTTACGAACGGCTGGCTGGAGCACAGCCATGCTTCTAGTCGATGTTGTCCATTCTGGTAAGTCGTTTTGTAGTGGAGTGACTCGTTCTGCCGAATCAGTTTTCCTTTCCCTTGCTATTCTTCTTATTATTCCAACCCCCCCCCCCTTCTTTCTTCTCCAAAGAGTCTGCATTTCAGAGACCGGCCAAATGACTGCTCGGTCAGCATAGTAGCAGCATTTCAAGAGCCAGAAGCTCAACAAATGCTTCAGACGTTGCTGAACTTTCGGGATACCCATTATTTGCAATATCTCCTCACAGTCTGGCACTAAATCGAACCATGGTAACGCCGGCCACTGAGCCCATTGCTATCATTGGCAGTGCCTGCCACTTTGCCAATGTTTCAACGCCGTCGGAACTGTGGGCACTCCTGAAAGAGCCGCACGATGTTCGACGTGAGATCCCAGACGACCGTTTCAGCGCCAGTGGTTTCTATCACGAACGACATAGCCAACCTGGTCATACTAATGTTCGCCATGGATATTTAATGGACGAAGATCTCAGTGCGTTTGACGCAGAATTCTTCGGCCTGAAGCCAGTGGAGGCTAAGGCGGTGGACCCACAGCAAAGATGGCTACTTGAGACAGTCTATGAGGTGACAATGCTCCTTCCGTCATCTTAATTTTTGTTATCTGGAATTTGTGCTCACCATTCACGATCTGACAGGGACTTGAGTCTGCTGGTCTTACTATTCAGGAAATGAAAGGCAGCGACACTGCTGTATTCGTTGGAGTCATGAGTGGTGACTACGAAGCAATGTTGCTCAGGGATCTTCAAGCCACTCCAACTTATTTCGCGACGGGCACAGCGAGAAGCATATTGTCAAATCGCATATCACATTTCTTCGACTGGCACGGACCTTCAGTGACGATTGATACGGCATGCTCTTCGAGCTTGGTGGCCTTACACATGGCGGTGCAAGCCCTACGGACAGGTGACACCCACGTCGCTGTTGCGTGTGGATCAAATTTGATCCTTGGACCCGAGAATTTCATCATCGAGAGCAAGCTCAAAATGCTTTCGCCTGATGGCATCAGTAGAATGTGGGACCAAGACGCTAATGGCTACGCGTGAGTACTCCACCACCATTGAGGAGTCAAGTTAGTGAAATGAAGCTCACTCATGCTCGCTTTCAGACGCGGTGATGGTGTCGCAGCAATCGTGCTGAAGCCACTGAGCGCTGCTATAGCTGATGGCGATCATGTGGAATGTATTATAAGAGAAACGGGAATCAATCAAGACGGCGCAACCCCTGGTATCACTATCCCAAGCGCAGAAGCTCAGCAAACACTAATCCGTAGCACCTATTCGAAGGCCGGTCTCGACATTTCTAAGATCGAGGATCGTCCGCAATACTTCGAAGCACATGGAACAGGCACTCCCGCAGGAGATCCTGTCGAGGCCCAAGCAATCCAACGGGCGTTTTTCATGGAAGCCAACACTGCGAACGATAGACTGCCCCACACACAAATATCCGAGAATCGCCCGTCGCTGTTTGTTGGGTCTGTCAAGACAGTACTTGGCCATACCGAGGGTACCGCTGGCTTGGCTGGTATTCTCAAAGCATCACTGGCCATACAGCATGGATTGATTCCCCCGAATCTACACCTCAGCCACCTCAGCAAGAGCGTCTCTCCTTTTTGCGAAAATTTGGAGATTGTCCATGGCGCCGCCAAGCCATGGCCTCAATCCAACACTAGGTCTGGTTTGTGCAAAAGGGCAAGTGTGAATAGTTTTGGCTTTGGTGGAGCCAATGCTCACGCCATTCTGGAAAGCTTCCGCGACTCTGGTGCCAGCCCCGTGGACCATGAAGGGCCTTTATTCACACCGTTCGTATTCTCAGCCAGCTCCGAATACTCGTTGCGTGCCACCCTGCAGAATTACACTACGTTTCTCAACCAGACACCATTGCTCGATGCCCACGACCTAGCTTGGACCTTGCGCAAAAGGCGAACACTCCTCAGTCATCGAGTTTACGTTGCTGCGACCTCAGTAACAGATCTGAAAGATCAACTTTCCTCCATACTTCAGAAAAGCGACGGGCCGATCGGTGTACGCGGCCAGAGCAACAGTACATCAGACACAATCCTTGGTGTTTTCACAGGCCAAGGAGCTCAATTTGCTCGACTCGGAGCGGAGCTGATTGAAAATTCCTTTATAGCCCGGCGTATTATACAGGAATTGGAATCGCATCTGGCTTCCTTGTCGCCAGCGGATCGCCCATCTTGGTCCCTCATGGACGAGATTCTTGCCAGAGGAACTTCGACCCGTGTTGGTGAAGCGGCTATTGCGCAGCCTCTATGTACTGCCATTCAAGTCATGCTGGTGGAACTTTTGGCTGAAGCTGGTATTCATTTTAATGCCGTGGTTGGCCATTCCTCTGGAGAAATTGGCGCTGCTTACGCTGCTGGATTGATGTCAGCTCGCGATGCTATACTCATCGCGTACTTCCGCGGTGTCTATGTGGGCCGAGCAAGGAGCCCTAACGGTGCCCATATTCATGGCGCCATGATCGCAGTTGGGACATCGATGGATGATGCTAAAGAACTATGCAATGACGATTTATATGCCGGGCGGCTGTCTGTGGCCGCATGCAATTCATCTTCAAGTGTCACTATTTCGGGCGACGAGGATGCTATAAAGGACCTGCAGGAGCTCTTGGACGATGAGGAAAAGTTCCATCGTCAGCTTCGAGTAGACACTGCGTATCATTCGCGGCATATGGACCCATGCTATATGCCTTACCTCGAGGCGCTAAGACGGAATGGTGTTCAACCCATCAAGCCCGCACAGTCGTCACATAAATGCGAGTGGTACTCCAGTGTTTACGACTGCGTCATGGATATGGATGCATGCAACGGGCTGAATGGGGAATACTGGGCAGAGAACATGACGCGACCAGTTCTCTTCGCGCAGGCTCTGACAACAGCGCTCCACTCGACGGGCGGCCGGGGCTTCAGCATGGCACTAGAAATCGGCCCTCATCCGGCTCTTCAAGGCCCAGCATGCCAGACTATCCAGGAGGCCCTTGGAAAGACAATACCTTACCACTCTACCCTTATACGTGGCATAAATTCAGTAACGGCCCTATCCGGCACCCTTGGATTCCTGTGGCAGCACCTCCAACGAGACGATATGAAGGTTCCTAATCTTGAGGCTTACGAAAATGCCATGGCTGCTGATGGAGAATGTGGCAGCAACTACCGGAAGCAGTCTCTTAAATTGATCAAGGGCCTCCCAACCTACCCCTGGAATCACTCCACTAAATACTGGGCTGAATCCCGGGTCTCGCGGCGCATGCGTCTTCGCAAAGACGTCTATCATCCTTTGCTTGGCCACAAGGGCCCAGATAGCAGCAGACACCATCTTATCTGGCGCAATCTCCTACGAGCAGAGAAGGAGGATGACGATGAAGATATACTTCAGCTGAATGGTCATCGCGTCCAGGGACAGACGGTCTTCCCGGCAGCCGGATACATAGCCACTGCCGTCGAGGCGGCAAAAGATCTGCCCAAGGCCTCCTCCAACACGAGTCAATCACTGCAAAGTGAAGTCTCTCTTATTGAGATACACAACTTGGTGATCCATCAAGCACTTATTCTGACTTCTAATACTGGCGAAGGCATCGAAGTTCTAATTGAGCTTGACAATGTCAGAGCAACTCTCAACAACGATCGTGTGAAGGCACGATTCTCCTATTCGGCCGCTATAGGACACGATGATGAGCTGACGCTGGCGGCAAGTGCCGAAATCGAAGTTCGCATTGGAGAGAACTTGGACCCTCAGTTGCTGCCCATGCGCCAGCCTCTATCGCCGCATCTGGTGCCTGTGGAGAAAGACCGCTTTTACACGTCTCTGGCCAATCTAGGGTATGAGTATGAGGGCGTTTTTCGATCATTGACTGATTTGAAGCGGAAACACGGCCAAGCATCATGCGTGGTCGACCTTTGCAGTGGGGAAAAGACCAACGTTGCGTATGATCCCGGTGATGGGAGCAAAGTCAAAATGCTACTGCATCCAGCATATTTAGATTCGGCATTCCAATCCCTTCTTTTGGCCTATAGCTATCCAGAAGATCATCAGCTGCGCACTTTGCATCTACCGTTGCGTATTGAGTGCATCCGCGTCAATCCAGCACTCTGTCACGGCCTGAGTCATAATTCAGATGTCATCCATCACAAAACAGACATCAACTGTCAAGAGTTGGCCTTGGTCGATGCAGTGGTCGTTCGCCCTAGCAAGAATGGTCGGCCGTTGCCATCACTTTCGCAGCCGCAGGGTGGCTTCGAGGGCGACATCGATGTGTTTACCAGCTCCAGCCCTCACGCTGCTGTCCAAGTACGAAATGTACAGCTCGTGCCCTTGGGAGGATCGGCGAATGAAGGTGAAGATCGCAAAGTCTTCCTCGAAACGCAATGGGTGGACATGGTACCTGATGGTCTTGCCGCGGCATTGGCCGACCGTTCGATCGCTATGTCCCAGAAGGAGAAAGACCAACTCGCTGCCCTCAAACGCCTAGCAGTCTTCTACTATCGACAATTTGACGCGGAAGTGCCAAGCAAATCTGCACTTCGATTGCCTCCTGAGAGCGGTGCAACTGCTTACTTTCTAGAATATGCGCAGCATGTTCTGTCCTCACTTCCAGCGGATTGGCCAGAAGACACAATTGAAGATATTCACAAGGCAACGCAGGTGTGCGGTGGACTTCCTGATGTCGATGTGATGCATCTCGTAGGCCAAACGATGCCTCGTGTGTTCCGTGGCGAAACTACTATGTTAGAAGTCTTCCGAGAGTCAGGTGTACTAGACGACTATTATAAGCACAGCTTCTCGTCTGAACCCTCCGGGCATTGGCAGACGAGAATCGTGGAGCAAATTGCGATCAGATATCCGCAACTGAATATCTTGGAAATTGGTTAGTTCAATCCGCTTCTGTCTGTGTCTAATTCGTCTCTATGCCCTTCTACGATGCTTGTCAGAGACGCTTTGCTAGGACACATCTCGACCACCTCACCGTTGGTTGACCATAGACTAACGCGTCAGCTTGTAGGTGCCGGAACTGGTGGAACAACGAAGCCCATACTGAACAGTCTGGGTGATCGCTTTCAGAGCTACACCTTCACCGACGTCTCAGCAGGCTTTTTTGGCGCTGCTGCTAATGCGCTTTCCGCATTTTCTGACCGCCTTACCTTCAAGACACTGGATATAGAGAGTGACCCTTGTTCACAGGGCTTTCGAGAGGGGGCGTATGATCTCATTGTCGCGTCTTTTGTCCTGCATGCCACAGCATCATTGTCTCGCACCCTGGCTAATGCCCGCAAGCTCCTGCGACCCGGGGGGTTCCTTGTTGTCGGCGAAGGCAGCGTGCAAACCACTCCAGTATCCAGTTTTATCTTTGGTCCGCTACCTGGTTGGTGGCTTGGGCGTGATGATGGCCGTGTGCTATCACCCCATGCATCAGCCGCGGACTGGGATCGGTTATTGCGCGAGAATGGGTTCTCGGGGATCGACACGAAGGCTCCCGATGAGTGGGAAGACGTCCTTGGTGTTTGTCTGTTTGCTTCACAGGCTGTAGATGATCAAATTCGGTTTCTCCGCTCCCCCCTTTTGGACTCGACTCCAAAGCCCGAGCTCGCGTCAAAAAGATTGGTCCTATTCGGCGGTAAAACGCCTCATGTTTCGCGACTCATTGCAGAAATCAGAAAGCTACTGGAATCACTTTCTGTGGAAATCGAGGTTCATCAAACTCTTGCGAGCGTTGACTATGATGATATCACGACGAGTCAATCTCCAACAATGGCCATTCTGAGCTTGGTCGATCTTGACAAGCCTATATTCGAAGACATGACTGAAGTAGACTTTTCATCTATTCGGCGGATATTCTCGCAAGAAAAGACAATGCTTTGGGTCACGTCAGGACGAAGGTCCGGTGATCCATATGGTAACATGATTGTCGGCTTTGGTCGCACCGCCGTACACGAAACGCCAGGCTTAAATCTGCAGCATCTGGATGTTGCAGATCCTAACACAGATGGAGTCGCGCGTACGATCGCCGAGACATTTTTGCGTCTTTTGATGATCCCTACAATGGCTGATAAGGACCAAAAAGCAATGTGGGTGGTGGAGCCTGAGATCGTAGTGGAGGCGACTGGACGAAATCGGGTCGCTCGACTGATACCTCTTCGTGCTCTAAACGACAGGTATAACTCCGGAAGACGTCTCATCACGCAAGATGTTGACATCAAAGATAATCCTGTTGCAATATGTCGAGATGCATCCGGAGATATTGCACTTGAAAGAGTGAGGTCGGAGATTGTTCGGCCCGTCAAGGAGACGGCGGATCTCGGAGGCTCCTTGCTCAGTTTGCGCGTCACTTACGCAGTTGTTCCTGGTATCAGAACACCACTCGGGCACATGTTCCTCGCTGTGGGGCTAGAAACAAATACGGGGTCGACATATTTACTTCTGCTTCCCTTTCTGGCTTCTCTGGTCAGCGTACCTACCGCCGCCGCCTTGTTACTCCCCCCGAATATTCGCACAGACTCGAAGACACTTTCATTTCTAGCCGATCATCTCACGACTCTGTTCATTTTGAAATCAGTTCTTCCCGGTCAAGCTGTGGTGGTACATAATGCCACTGAAAGCTTGGCTGCAGCAATCTCTTCTCAGGCAATGGCCAAGAATGTGCTGACGGTCTTCACTGTGGATGAAAGCATGGATCATGGACTGTCCAGAAGAAATTGGATCAGCCTTCCACGATTCGTGAGCCAAGTTGACCTGTCCAAATTACTTCCTTATAGGGACAGGATTTCGTGCTTCATCAACCTGACGCCATGTAACGCCTTGTCAGACAGCTGGGAGTCGATCAAAGCTAGTGTTCCAGCCTGGTGTCGACTAGAAACAGTGGACACTCTCTATTCCTGGGAAGGTTCCCCTGGTCTTTTCACTGCTCATGCACTTATAGTGCAAGATCTTCAAGAAGCGTTCCAGATGACACAGCGGTGCAGTCAAAGCTGTCAAAATCCACCTGTGGTCATGAGACTGGAAGATCTGGTCACCTCAAAGCAAGATGCTGACCCAACTCACGCAAAAAATGGTCTCACCATTCTTGATTTCACGGCTCAAACTCTACTACCTGTACGCGTCAGAAGATTGGACGCTTATGGAACCATGTTCAAGCACGACATGACATATTGGGTGGTCGGACTATCCGGTGACCTAGGTATTTCGCTCTGTGACTGGATGATTAGTACTGGGGCGAGGCATCTCGTTCTTACAAGCCGGAAACCAAATATCGACAAGGCCTGGATGGAGTCGCACCTACATGATGGAGTGCATATAACAATCATTCCTTGGTAAGAAGACAACGCTCTGGCTCACCTCTGATATACCAACAAGGGCTAATGAAAATCTTGTAGTGATATCACTAGCTACCCAGCCCTCACCGCTGCCCACGCGCAAATTTGTGCCGCACATCCACCTATCGCTGGGGTGTTCAACGGTGCCATGGTGCTGCGCGATACATTCATCCGTAACATGGAATTCACGCAGCTTGAGGAGGTAGTGAAACCAAAAGTGATCGGAAGTCTCAACCTGGATAAAATCTTCTCGGCAGCCAACCCTCCTTTAGACTTCTTTGTCCTCTTCTCCTCGACCAACTTCACCATAGGTAACCAGGGCCAAGCAAACTATGCCGCCGCCAACGCCTTCCAGTGTGCCCTCGCAGCCTCGCGAAGAAAGCGTGGCCTTGCTGCCTGCGCAGTAAACATCGGCGCAATCATTGGAGCAGGGTACATCCAACGGTCAACGAACTATAGGCGCGTATTGGACCTCACTGTAACTCGTGGGAACATGATGCACTTGTCTGAGGAGGACTTTCACCAGCTCATCGCCGAAGCTATAGAAGCAGGTCGGCCTGGATACGGCGGAGTGGCTGAGCTTTCTACAGGGCTGATGGACGTTGAGCATGACACGGCATCACCGCCTCTCTGGTTCTCGGATCCGAAGTTCGCCCACCTGACTTTGCTTCGGGACGGGAACAAGAGCTTGGAATCCTGTAGAACCGAGCCAAGTGCCAATAACAATAGTCCCGTCGCCTTCAAAGAGCGACTGAAATCCTGTCAAAGCCTCATGGACTGCGAGCGGGTGATTTCGGAGGCGTTCGCGGCCCAGCTTCGTCAGGAGTTACAGATCACGGGGACATCGGACACCGAATTGATGGAGTTGCGCAGCAACGAGATCGGACTTGATTCCCTCGTCTCGGTTGACATCCGAAGCTGGTTCCTAAGAATGGTTGGTGTCAGCATCCCTGTGCTGCGCATAATGAGCAACAACACCATGAAAAGTCTCGTTCAGCTAGCGGTAGAAGGTCTAGAATCGGATCTGACTGCGCAGATATCGACTACCTCCGTCGACGGAGGAGAGGTGACTGAGAAAAGCGACTCATCAAGTGATGTGGCAACACCTTCAGAAAGCGTCAGCAGCCATGATTCACCATTACATTGTCAATTGCCAAGGGAAACAGCCGAAGCCCAAGTCGACTGGGAGGCCGAAACGCTTCCTCCAGCCGTCGACCCCGATATAGACCGCCAGCTCCGATCTAATCCCGGCTGGACTCCCTCCCCATCAGCTCGACCACGAACTCTTGTTCTCACGGGAGTGACTGGGCTCCTGGGATCACATTTATTGAACTACGTGCTCAGCAGTCTCCCAACAGTTGTTAACGTCATCTGTATTGGCATACGACGTCTGCCGGCCCCTCATGCAGACACGCGGGTCAAGTTCTATTCCGGAGATCTCAGCGCCCCCCGTCTCGGCTTGTCACTTTCCGATTCAGTGTCCATATTCGCAACCGTGGATGCGGTGATCCATGTTGGTGCCGACACGTCGCACTTGAAGCCCTACGCAGCGCTGCGTGATACCAACGTCAAATCTACGGCAGAGCTCGCGCGGCTGTGTCTTACACGCCGAGTTCCGCTGCACTATGTATCCACCGTGGGCGTTGGTTTCTTCTCTGGGGAGCATGAACTACGGCCTCAACGAGCCTCTGGCACACCAGGACGAGAGAGTGAGGGGTACACGACAAGCAAGTGGGTGTGTGAGCGCATGCTAGAGCGCATGAATGCCGATACGGGGCTCCCTGTCTGGATTCATCGTCCCAGCGCGATTCTGCGGCTTGGCAAGGACAATGAAGGAGATCGAGCGAAAATGGACTGGTTGAATGGCCTGCTGCGATATGTGTGGAAGCTGAGAGCCGTGCCAGCTGTGACATATAATAAGGGAGCGTTGGATCTAGTGTATGCTCGTAGTGTGTGTGAGCGGATCGTGCGGTGCGTTCTTGTTGGTCTAGAGTCGGGGTCTGACCTGGAGAAAGGTGTGAATTATGTCCATGAGGTGGGTGACATCGTGATTCCGCTAAGCCGGATGCACGAAGTTTTGGACCTTGACCTTGAATCGGACGGCACCGATGGCATTCAGGGACTTAGGAAGGGCGAAGCGAATCACATGGGTGATTATTCGACTCCCAAATGCGAAATTCTGCCAATGGGTGAGTGGGCCACGAGGGCAAAGGCTCAAGGTCTACATCCCGCTGTGGTAGAATTGATCGAGGGGATGGATGGGCCGGACAAGCCGCAGTTTCCAAGTCTGATCAAGTCTTGACGTTAAAGAGGCGATATTCTCCGAGAGACTTGTGATAGTGTCTGACGAACGGACGGGAACCCAAGGCTTTCCGATAGAATGAAGTTCAATTTATTTTATAATGAAATCGAAATGTGGAACTTTCAGCAGAAGTGCCGGAAACACTTCATTCATCTCATTTTACGGGCGTGTCTGTCATGCAACACATGTTCCCCTGGCATTTTGCCTGGATACTTACAGCCCGTGAGTATGCCTATACGTGACACAGTTCCGTGCAACTGACCCTAATGAATTCCATGAGGAATGATTCGCTGGTGTGACCTCTTTTGCAGGTGCATGCAGAACAGGCCACCATTAGAGGGGCAGTGCCTTGGCTGACTTCAAATTGAGATTTATATTTCAGGCTGCCCCTCTCGTTTGATCTTACTTTGATCTCCTATTTATGTCACCCCATGCGCCTTGCATACCCACCAAACTTAGTTTGAAGACCTCTTTGCAGCATGGACCCCGTTATAGCCTTTGGCTTGGCCGCAGGCATTCTGCAATTTGTCCAGTTCTCCTCCGACATTTTCAAGACCGCATACGGGTCTTACCGGCTTTTGCAACAGGACAGTGCGGGCGCGGTTTGTGAGAGGTTGAAAGAGCTCAGCAATGAGTTCAAAAACTCGGATTATATGAAGAGCTGTGGAACAAATTTGATATCTGCACGATCGAGGTCACGACTGGAGTCTTAAGCAACTTCAGAAGAGTCTCGAATCCTTTGCCCAGCTCTCCGCGACAAAGGAGAGGTTTTGCGTCTTCGTCGACGGTTTGGACGAATTTGATGGAGACCATTCGGATATGGTTGAAACTCTGCTTCGACCATCGGACTCTACCCACCTCAAATTATGTATCGCCAGCCGACCACGGAATGTGTTCGAAATAGGATTTGGCCAGTCAGAGCAGCACAAAATCTACATGCAAGATCTTACTCGTCAGGATATCCTGAATTTCACCCGAAGTCGGCTAAAGGGGCATTTATGGAACAGATGGGCTCACTCGGTCACCACAGAGGAATGCGAAACACTTATAAAAACTGTCGCTGACCAGGCAGAGGGCATTTTCTTGTGGGTGTTCCTTGTCACGAGGTACTTGCGTGAAGGTATAGACAACGGCGACACATTTAGGAACTTACAAGCGATGCTTAAGACCTTCCCACCGGAGCTAGAGCTCTTTTTCAAACAAATATTTGACAGAGTTATTCTCTAATGAACTATTACAATACACCAATCTTTCAATGGAAAGACTTTAGATTCTCACTCGTTTCTGTCTCGCTGCAGAGGAGCACAATTTGCAGGTCTTGTGACACGTGAGCCCCGGGTAGCTGCAGCATGTACAAACAACGCTTTGCCTCCTTAGGTACTCTGTCAACATGTTTGGCGCACATGCATGTATTTACCCCTCCAAAAAGAAAACGACCTGTGGCTAGAAGGTTTGATTCAGTTATCCTCCTTGATGACGTGCTAAAAGTGAGTTGTTCAGCACTGTACTCATTAGTGTGCCCAAGATGTCGTCCTCGTATGTTACCGCCAACTCAGACCAAGCACCTCAGACTATGGCTGCGATCTTTGAAGCAGTCATGTCCTCAGATGAAGATGCGGCTCAGCGCTTGTTGGAACGAGACAAGCAGAGTCTTCGCGCAATGACTATGGAAGGAAACACACCACTCCACGTCGCAATCCAGCACGGCCATATGGCTATGGTTAGGCAGCTTGTGCTCAAAGGGGCTGATCTGGAAATTAGAAGCAGAGACGGAAGCGCACCTATTTACTTAGCTTCTGCCTTGGGCTTCGTCGATGCCGTCGAATTTCTTCTAAGATATCATGCGGACGTTGAGGCTTGGAACGCCGCCACTGGGCTGACTGCTCTCCATGTCGCTGTCACAGGTGAACACAAGACTACTATTCAGGTACTGCTTGAATATGGGGCGAATAGGTGGAAGCGGGACTCCCATGGTCACTCGGCACTCGAACGTGCCCAGGCGAACGACGAGGTGTTGACCATACTGCAGTCCGAGTCGCTACTACAAGGGCCGTCAGTCGTATCGGAAGACCCGCGAGATGCCTCATTGCCGAGGTTCGACAGTTGTTTCGCCTTTCCTGAAGATTTGAGCCAAACAGATGCCTGCAAAAGGCTCAAGGCAACCATAGTAGACTTCTATCTGGATAGGGCCGAGCAGAGGATACAAATGTCAGCGAGCATACAAGACCTTTTGTACGGTGACGGTCCCGAGGCTATTATGACGAGAGCGTGGCCACAAAGAATGAATGGATTGAAACCTGCATTTCGGTGGTATCACTTACCTGCGAATAATGTACGTACAAAGCCTAGAAGTTAGAGCCTTTGCACCTGCTTACTCCTCATTGTGCTGGCAGATGCAATGGGTAACGGTATGACAATGGCCTCATAGCACCATTTGGTATCCTGCAGCTGACACTGTGATGTTCTTCAGGCCCTCGTGAAGCGACATCTCGCTGGCAGTGACGAAGGCGCTCGCTGGTTGTCAGATGACTTTATGACCAGCCTGGGCTTGTGTCGCCCGCGAGATCAGTCTGTGTTTGCATTTATGAAATCTATGTGCCAAGCGAGTAAGGTATGTGACTCATGAGAATTGTGCTGTTATCAATAAATGCTGGAATGCCAGTGCTTATATTTAAGGCCCATCCTGATGACCGGTTCGGCAAAAGTAAAAGTTCTCACGTCGCAGCATTTGTAAGTCCCAATTCACGCAACGATTTGACCCGTACTCAACTCAGGCCTCTAGATTCCGTTCTTGAATTACGAGACACAGAGTGGATTCCAAGCCATGTCAGAGGTCATTTTGCGAGTCACCAAAGCAAGACACTTACATCTTGCTTCTCGTCCCGATCTGCCTTCACGAGCAGCGGAGTCTGTCCTTACTGGACAGTCCACGGCTGCGCCACGAAGTGTAGAAGGAGTCCGAATGACTGATGAGATTGGGGAGACTCCAAGCTTTGACCATCAAGAAGCTCTCAACGAGGTCCATCAATTCGATGGAAATGCAGCTAATCAGACAGTATCTAATGGCTGGCCAGTCACTGGAAGGGTAGGCTCAAGTGGAACGGTAGGTGCAGAGCCACACAACCTGAGTGGCGATGCTACCAGTGACTACACCTCCGCGAATTCTCGTTTGGAACGAAGTATTCAAAGTAGTCTTCAGTCTGAATCCATCATGCATATTGATAGACGACCTTCGAAAAATAGGCAGCAGTCCCTGAGTCCAACTGTGAGGTCTCAAGAATCTTCTGAGACAAGAACGTGTGAGTCTGGAGGCCGAACTTCAGCAGATATGATCCGAACACGATCGTTCCACACCGCACGAGAGACTACATCAACGCGGATTTCTCCTCCACAGAACCCAAAAGAAAGCCTCATACAAGGATACTTGTTTTGCAAGAATTTGGAGCCTGGTCCTCTACAACTAAGACGCACGTTGGATCAATATCACTATGCGCATCTTGACACGACAAAGCATAGGGACAAAGATCAAGTTGTACTCAGGTATACTTCAAAGACAAATTCACAGCCCAAGTTGTTCATGGTTGATCAGATGTGGTTGTGGGTTCTCAACGGAGGTAAGTAATGAAGTGTACGGTTTCAAATTGAAAGCCCCTCATCTGCTGATGTGTCACTCAAAACTCCCAGATACGGTTATTAGCTGTTTTCCAAGTAGATGGAATTCTTCAACGGATCAGCGCGACCCTAAGTTTCTGATGTCTTTATCGCATATCGACGGCGATCTGCATATCAATGGTGATGTTCTTGATCCATATCACACACTCATAAGATATCTCGGTCTGTTCACACGCAAGCCAATGACTTCGGCATTTGAATTGGCAAAAATACTCTCGTCATGTTGCGCCAATATCTTCGACGACTCAATTCTGCCCGAAGACCTCGACTTC
This sequence comes from Diaporthe amygdali, assembly GCF_026229845.1. Taxonomy (NCBI): domain Eukaryota; kingdom Fungi; phylum Ascomycota; class Sordariomycetes; order Diaporthales; family Diaporthaceae; genus Diaporthe; species Diaporthe amygdali. Next base: position 843,710 of record NW_026517039.1, read on the forward strand.
TTCGAATTCTTTGATAGAGCCATTCGAGACGTCGTGAGTGAAGCACTTGAGCGGATCCATCGCGATTTGGATACGCTGACAAACCGCTATCAGAGGGATGAGGTGGCCCAAATCCTTCATGACTTTCATGCCAGAGCAACTGGTATTCCATCTGTGAACAAGGCCAAAGAGCAAGAAGTTCCAAATATAGCCAAGGAAACAGGCCTACTCATTGAGATCGAAGACATCCGCGACGAGATTGGGATGCTAAGAGCAGTTATAAAGGACCAACGCGGCCTCTTACGCAAGATGAACAGCATAATGGCTGACAACATAGAGGAAATCGAAGGCAGTACTGAGAGAAAGGGAGAGTTTACAGAAGACTTTCCAGTTTTAGAGCGTCATTTGGTCAAGATCGAGAAAATGGAGGAGATGGCTTCAGAGACAAGTAATCTTGTAAGGGCCAGTATACATCACTTGAGGTGCTACAACTGTTTGATATGTATTGCTGACAACCTTCCAAGCTTCAATTCCTTGTTGATTTGAAACAGAAGCAAGCCAGTATTTTCGAAGCACACTACGCGCGGAAGCAATTGGAAAAGGAAGCCGAGCAGGCTCAGGATACGGCTAGGCAAAGCCAGACTACGGTAGTCTTCACTGTCATCACAATTGTCTTCGTACGTGCTGCTACAAGATTCACGCAGACTTCTATACTGATCATACGACGCAGCTTCCGTTATCATTCATGGCCGCATTCTTTGCAATCAACATCAATGCGTTTCCTGTGGATGAAAATGGACAATTGGGCTTGGACTATGTGCTGCGATATATGCGTAAGAATGAAATCCTTCTGCCATTGATAATCGATGGTTCCAGAATAGCTCATGCTGCAGATAACGATAGTTGGGGTCTCTGCCGGACTTTCGGTGCCATTCATACTGGTCGTATTCAACCAGGAGAAAGTAGCTAGAGGATTGGGCCTCTTGAGGATCGTCATACTGCGGATTCCGGTGTTGGTCTGGGAGGTATTGATTGCTGCAATCATTGCAATGGTCGTCACATGGACTACACCACTGACGTGGGGATTGAAGCTTGTGTTGACAATTGTCACAGTTGTAGCGACAGTGGCATTCATCTCTTACTATAGTTTGAGGGTTTTCCTCACTAGTTCCTCATTTACATCAAGGGAGGAGCCGCCAGTGTGGCTTGTAGTGGTCAAGATCAAGAAAGCTATCAAGGAACGTGTGGAAGCTTGGAATTGAGGCCTCTGTAGAAGGCTCGCTTTCGTACAACATCCGCACGAGTTAAGCACTACTCAATTTCGGAAATCCTGCCTTCACTTTAAACTCCTGCATAGCTTCCAGCCTCCACGTGAAACGATTCAAACAAAGTCGATATGCTTGATATAATCGGCAAAGTTACGCTGCCAGGGATCTCAAAACTTCGACCGATTTGACTATAGTGTGCATTGTGTTAACTAACTATACTGGATTAATTTAACTAAACTAAGTAGGTAGGTTTATACTAACTTTATTTATTTTACTAAAGAAATACTCTTACTTACTTTATTTTATTAAGCTATTTAATAGGTATAATTAAATTAGTTTAAATAGGTTATTATTAAATTTTCTAGTATTTTAAATAACTAGTAACTCTTTGCTTTATATATTTTTTAGAATATAATAATAATATAAAACTATATAATATATTATATAGTTTAATTAGCGCTAGTATTATAATAAAATTTTAATAATTAATAGTAAAAAGCTTTATATAATTAAAGCTTTTAGTTTAAATAATAAATTAAATTAAATAATATATATTTTAAGTTTTTTTATATATTCTTTTATATACTAAAATAAGCTATTAATTATTCTCTTTTAAAGCTAAAACTAGGATAGCTTTTTATAATGCCCTTTTAGCCTAGTAATTTAAAATTATATATAAAGGTATATTTTTTAGCGCTAAATTTATAATATAATATAATAATATTATAATACTCTAGCTTTTTATTAACCTTTTTATACTAATATTTTTCTATTTTTAATATAATGCTTTAATAATAAATATATTATATATTTTACTATAGTTATAGCTAAGCTTTATTAATTAATATTATTTTTATATTAAATTTTTTAGTAAAAAGTTTAATATTATAGTTTTAATTATATAGCGCTAGTTATAATATAGAGTATATATTATATAGATAAAAAAAAATAACTATTTATAGCTATAATTATATTATATTAATAATTATTAAAAATATAAATTAATTAAATTTATTTTAAGTATTTAAAATAGTTTTAAGCTTAAAATATTAATTACTAAATATTAAAAATATATTATTATAATTAATTATAATTTAATATTTATAAGTATTATATAGTTTATAATATATTAAAGTAGCTTATATATTTAATAAAGTATATATTTAAATTTAATATATACTTTACTAAGTATATAAGCTATTTTAATATAAAATAATATAGCTTTATATAACCTTTTATTTATAAATAAATTTTATAATTATAACTTTAATTATAATTATACTATAATAAAAATAATAATATTAATAAATTTTTTTTTACTTTTTTTAAATTTTTTATTTATATATATTAAAATAAAAAGTTAAGTATAATTATTAATATTTATTTATTTACTTATTTTAATATATAATTATATAAAAATTATAATTATTATAATACTTACTAATATATATAAGTTTATTTTACTTTATTAATATATATATATATATATTTTTAATTATTTTTACTATTAAATTAACTTTATATTTAATTAAATATACTTTATAATTAATATTACTAATATTTTTATAAATTTAATTGTTTAATAAGCAATTTAAACTATTATTTTTAAAATATAATAAGCCTTTTTTTAAAATTAACTTTTTAATAATATTAATATTAAAAAAGTATAAAATGTTTTAGCTATTTATTTTTTAATAATTAATTTATTTTATTAAATAAATATTTATAACTTTAAATATTATATTAATAATTTTATTATTATTATATAATAATTATAACTAGTTTTTAATTAATAAACTTAATAAATAAGTTTATATTTAAAAAAATATTTAAAATAATAATATTCTAAATAATATATAATAATAATTAATTAAAAGCTTTATAATTATTTAAAATAAATACTTAAATTAATTATTAAAAAGCTATTTTAAGCTAATACTATTTATATAATAATAAATATATTTTATATAATTTATTTTTTTAACTTAGCTTATAAGGTTTATAAGCTTATTATAATAATTTTAATAATTTATTAAATTTTAATTTATTTAACTTATTTAGCTTATTTAATAATTTTAATAATTTAAATAATCCTTTTTTATATAAATAATTAATTATATAATTTATAATTTAAATAAATTTTATTTTTATATATAATTAATTTTACTAATTTAATAAACTTTTTTTTAATTTATTAGTTTTTTTTAATTTTATTTTTATTATAATTATAATATTATTCCTTTTTTTTAATACTTTTTTATTTTTAAAAAGTTTATTTTATAAATTTTTCTTTTTTTTTTATATTTTTATATTTTTATTTTTTAATATTTTTAAATTTTAATAATTATAATAAATTATATTTTTAAA